>NC_140532.1:51593453-51863453 GCF_057382185.1 Mchenga conophoros
ACAACAATATAATGATTAACATCTGGGCAGTCGGGGAACACTTTCTGAATTAAAACTTAAAATCTCTGAGTTAGAAATCTAAATTAAGATTATTGTGTATGTGATGTGATATTTCTGCAACAGGTGTTTTGAATTTATTTTATGGGTTGGGTTGAACCATCACTAAGAAAGCTGTGAGGTTTTTCTTCAAGACACTGTCACACGTTGCTCTTTCCCGAAAAAAATGCTGTTAGGAAACACATTACATAGCTTTTTAAGCATGACTAAACCATTTAAAAACATGTTTGTAAATGCCATACTAGGGAAGAGGATATAAGTATTAGCTAATACCTTACTAATACTTACTAATAAGTCTTACCAGCACTTTTTTTTTTGACTGATTCTATAAAAAAGTAAAAGATGTTTTCTTTTTTTTCCGGGCACCTTGCACACAGCCTATCAAGCTTAAAAATAAAACCAGGACAAACAGATTCAGGGATAGCTTCTTTCCCAGAGCTATCACCGTAGTAAATAAGCTCAAAAACAACTGAACCTATTCCATACTGTCACTGTCATTATATTATGCTGCTATTCATACTGTCATTATATTATGCTGCTATTCATACTGTCATTATATTAATGCTGCTATCCTGTATATATTGTACATACTATTGTTTGAGTACTTACGATTGTTTTTTTTTGTACTTTTTATATTTTACATTTATATTTATTATTGAAACTTGCACCAAGGGAGTGGCACTCCAATTTCGTTGTACTCTGTACAATGACAATAAAGGCTATTCTATTCTATTCTATTCTATTCTATTCTATTCTATTCATTGATTAAAGGTTCATGGTATAATATCATCTTTTAAATCCTATAAAAGCAATAAGGCACAATGATGATAATTATATAATATAGGAAGGCACAGTTATGTCTATAATGGCTTTGCTCTACCACCTGTTTTTAGACCTAACTCTTCAGAGCGTGTCGTGATGTTACGCAATTAGACCATAAGTTGAACCCACTGGCACGTAGAGGTGGCTTGCAAGGAATTCAAAGGTGAGCCTCACACTGTCCTGCAGATTATGTGTGTTCTTTCCACAATCACCATTTTGCTCTCAAACTGTGTTGTGGCTCTCAGAAGGCACCAAGGCAGAACCAGCTCCACACTATCACAGGCAGCAGCACTATTAGCACATAAAAAGGCAGGTAGAGAGAATTTACTGTGGGCGCACTGATTATTCATTCATCAACGCATAGATACACATTTTTATTCTCTCCAGTGCTTCATATTCAGGCTATTTTCTTATGGAAAAGCCTGAATCTGGACGTTAGCAATGTTATTAGATTTTTTTTTTCTTAAAATGGCGTCTTCTTAAACATGCCTGGAATGCTATTATGAGCAGATGAACATAATGGGGCATTTATGGGCTTTAGGGCCCAATCTTTCTTAAGGAAGTGATTCAGAGAGCAAAAACAAGTGTGCAGGATGAGCATGAATTTGCTATGAGGCCTGAAATGCAAGTCCACATGAATGATTAATGATTAATTAGCATGTCTTCTCGATGTGCAAACAGGCAACTGTATACCAGCAGGATTATATTTTTCATTGGGCCAGTTTTCATCTTGTTTCATCAGTGCACGAGATAAAGCACCCTATAGAAAGCGATTCCAAACCAACTTCTTCATTAGTCATTCTCGTGCACTTTAATTTTGTTTTCTGAATTTCCCTGTAGAGTCATTTGGGCAACATATGTAGCTTGTTTACCACAAAAAAAGCCTTTTAAAAAATCTTTTGCTTATTTTTTTTAATCAACCCACATAAGTTTGTTATTTCTATCATTCCCATTCCTATATAATCTGTCAACAACGCTGTGGCGTTTATAATTCGCCTGGGAAGTTGTTACAGCTTAACAATTCCCTAAAGGAGCCACGGTATGCTTCAACAAGAAGAGCAGGATAAGTGCGAGAAGTGTGGTGATTGTAAATGAGGTTACAATTATTTCATCATGCAAATTCCCCTTCTTTACTGTTTTAACCTGAATGATATCACTTGTTGCAATGCAAGGAGCGGATCAGTTTTCAGTCTTGTCATGCTGCCGGCTGACTTCTTCCTCATTATAATGAGATGGGATTGCTTTAATACACAGAATTATTATATTAATACCTTCTTAAAGATAGTCATATTTATGTCAACCTTTGGGTCAGTCAGCACTCTGAATACGAATGATTCACTGCAGGATGTGTGGATTGTAAGTGCTCTGCTGTGCAACAGAAAATTAGTGTTTTTTAGAGTATTTAGTACTTTTATAAAAGATACTTGACAATATGTTGAAATTTGTTGCATTTATATACAAATCACAACATACTGATGCCAGCTGAAAAGCATGTATTTGCATATATTCACTTAATTTCAAAAGGTGTATCACAGATACAGCAAACAATCCTTCTTTATTTTTTATTTGTGCCTGGTTTTTGTTGTGTTGAGCCTGTGGCATTTGACATATCTGACATTTATTCTTCTCTTTGTTAAGAGCCTGTTTAATCTATACACCCTGCTTATGGCGCGCTCGCACTCAGAGTCATTGTGTGATCGCTTGACACCAAAGCAAATAAAAAGGGATGAGCAAAACGGTTCTTGGAATCAATTTTTCTGATATTACAAGCGCGGCAGGGCTCACGGTTTAAAAGTGAAGATGTTTTGGGTGGCAGCAGGGCGCACAAGCATATCAAGTGTCCTTGAAGCGACACAGTAGGGGGGGGGGCGTGTCATGTCTATCTTTGATGTTAAGGATTTGCAGTTGTGTTGCCTGCGCAGACCATGTCAGGCATGTTCTGCGCTTTTCTTTTTGTGATGTGGATTTACATTTTTGAATTTAAAACAGTTAATTTGACAGTGTGTGTTTTGTGTGTGAAGAGGGGGTATGTGTGTTAAAAAACAACAAAAAACCACTACATTGTTTTCAGTTTAGTAATCTATCCCCTGCACATGGTTGCTGTGTGAATGACATCCAAGATATGAGAGTAGGCATCTTGACACACAAAGAGAAACGTGTGCAGGTAGATGGATCCTATACGCATATGTCAAGGAGTGGCTGGCAATTACCAACTCACGAGTAGCTGAACATGGCCACTTTCTGTTTGGCTCTTAGCCGATTATGTTTGAACCAACTCCCACACTGAACACCACTCCTTTTGGATGAGAACTTTTTAATGACATGCATCACATCCTCTCCAACCAATTTAACATCGTCTACCTCCAGCACCTGCTCACGGTGAGTCCGTTTTCATCGACATGGCTTGAAAAAAAAAAATAAAAAAAATAATTTTATATATATATATATATATATATATATATATATATATATATATATATATATATATATATATATATATATATATGTGTGTATATATGTGTGTATATATGTGTGTATATATGTGTGTATATATGTGTGTGTATATATGTGTGTGTATATATATATATATATATATATATATATATATACATATATATATATATATATATATATACATATATATATATATATATATATACATATATATATATATATATGTATATACATATATATGTATATATATATATATGTATATATATATATATATATATATATGTATATGTATATACACATATGTATATGTGTATATATATATGTATATATGTATATATGTATATGTGTATATATGTATATGTGTATATGTGTATATATGTATGTATATATATATATATATATATATATATATATATATATATATATATATATATATATACATGTGTATATATATATATATATATATGTAGTAGCTTGTTTACAATAGAAGTATCAAGTGAAAAAGGAAAATAGCCACATGCTCACACTCTAAAACTCACACTCATCAATGTTACCACCCTTCCTTCTAAGGCAGAGAACTAAGAGATAAGAACTAAGAGATACAAACAACATGTGAAAGAAGCTTTGGGGTTAGTCATTAAGTGTGCGTGGAGAAAAAATGAGAGATTGAACTAAAGGGAATTAATTTTGTTCCTCTCATCCCTAAGAAAACACATCTAGGGAGCAATCTTAAAATATCTGGAGCACTGGAAGGGGCACAGAGATCCACAAAATGATGATCTTGAAAGAGATAACCACCAGCCCACTCACCACAGCTTTTATTGCATAAGCTAATTTGCAGTGCTTAACCTTTGACGGGGTTTTAAAGAGACAAAACTGAGCAACATGCACACAAGCCATGATTAGACATCTACACAATAAGTACATTAAACACAAAGCTCAGAACAAATTATGGGCAGACAGAGGAGTGCAGTGCAGTGGAATGAGCGGTAGATTGTTCATGACAGTATGCAAAAACTCATTCAAGTTCAAAATCACCCCATTCATTGTCCAGTTTGAGAAAAGAAGCTTTTTGTCCAAATGAGGATTCATATATTGCCACTTTACAGCTCCCACTAGATGATGCACATGTTGCTGACTCAAGAGAGACTGATTATGTAAGCATTTACAATCTGTTTAGGATTAGCAAATTTAATAAATTGTTTTTCTTGCAAACATGGCAGTGGTGTGATCTTATCGGCTCTCCTATCCAAAATTTAATTGCTCGATTAATCCTTTGTGAAATTATCCCCGGGGCCACTCCTGTGCAGCAGTATGTGGGATCATAAACAAAACTCTTTCAGTATCAAAAGTGTTTTTTTTGACATTTGATTCCTAAATAGATCTCCAACCTGCACTCACTGCAGCTAATATCAACTGATACACAATATTTCCTACAATATGAATAATTGTATGAATATTGTAATGACTGTAATGACTCAATGATATTCTTTGTCTCCCTGCTACCTCTCAGCAGTCATGAAATTTGTTTTCATTTTCATATGATAATGATAATCTTCGCTGTTTAGCTGCTAAACTGAGTGGAATTGACTACCCTTAATTCCTAATCCAGAGCTGTGATCATCCCTATGATGGAGTTTTTGAGTCATATTCTTTTTAAAACTCGGATATTGCTCTATAGTTTCACTGTTCTTCTTGTAATCCTAATTACAAAACTGATTATCACTGCAGAGTGTTAAACACAAACACAGTTTTTGGAGCTTTGACCTTGTAAACTAAAAAAAAAGAAGCGTTACTTTAAAAACAAATTACATGACGATATACAGGATCTGCACTTTTCATTGCTGGTGTGCTGGGACCAAATTGCTGACTAGAATAGACTCCATTAGACTCTCTAATCTGTGGGCGACCCATTATCTTGCATTGCATAACGTTGAATTTAAAATACTTAGATGTTCTACTGCAATTTTCCTGTCATGAAAGACAACACATTACATCACCTTACATAAAGACAATGGTAGCTTCACAACTGCACTGAGCACTTAAAGCATACTTTTTGGAAGACCCTTTACTTTCCTGTTTATTCAGATGAAAACGATGAAACTATATATTATAAATTTGATTTATTTTTTTATGCATCTGTAAACCACCACAGTGGATATGAATCTAGAGTTAATTCTAAGATTTGAAAATGGATTCTGTAGAAATTGACCCCACGCGAATATGGTTTTATTACTGGGAAGCATTTATTGATGTGACACTCATGTCTGTTCACACCCTGCTCCTCGACTTTTCAGCCAGTTGACAGTTCCCTCTGGTCTCTGGCTTCACTGTATATAAAGGGAGAAGCCTCATTAGACCGATTGCTGCCACCTGTCCCTCCAGCCTCCTTGGTACTGCCCCACTCCTCCCCTGCAGCTGAGCCAGGGACAACGCCTCCTCCACAGTAGCTTTCACTCTAACTTTAAATATGAGGTCCAAAAAAAAAAAAAGAGTTAAGGAGGTAAACATTAGGCTGAAAATCCCAAAGGAACATTTTTCTTTAAAAGAAGGAGTGCACTGACCAGCTCAGCAGAGCAAAAAGGCGCAGAAGACCACAGGAGACAACAAAAGTAGATGGCAGCAAAATTCCTTCCCCTTCAAGAAAAAATGCCTTGATCGCTAATCTAGCCGCATCAAGAATACTCTCGTCAAAGTGTAAATTCAAGAAAGGAATTGATGATTTGAGTGCTGCTTGGATTAGCAGGATGAAGTGTACAAGGCTACACTCTCTGCTCACATTCAGCCAAATGCTGCAAAAATGGTCAGGCGGCCCTTCACGGTGTAAATGGATAATGACCCAAAACATTCTGAAAAACAACCCAAGAGTTTCTCAAGGCAAAGGAATGGGATATTCTTCAGCGACAAAGTCATTCACCTAATCTCTATTCAATGGAGCGTGTTTTTCAGTTAGAAAAGACAAAACTGAGAAGGGCCCACAAATACACAATAACTGAGGATTGTCATACAAGAATTAGAAACAAGTCCATATGATTAAATTAAATTAAATTTTAGTTATATAGCTCTGAATCACAACATGTGTAACCTCAAGGAGGTTTATATTGTAAGGTAAAGACCCCACAATAATACAGAGAAAACCCCAACAATGAGATGACCTCCTATGAGCAAGTACTTGGCAACAGTGAGAAGGAAAAACTCCCTTTTAACAGGAAGAAACCTCTTCAATTAACACTTCAGTTGGGCCTTGATTGTTTAAAATCTACTGATGTAAGGAGTCATAATTAACAAAAATACTTGAGTGTCTATAAATGTATAAACCTAACTGTAAATGTTTATTTTATTTAAGACAAAAGCTGATCTGTTGTTGGGGAAAAAAACAAGCAAACAACAAGTAAAGAGTTGTAGATAGGTGAGGGTTAGTGTGGACTGGCAGGTGATTCCTCTCCCCTTGTGAAGAGTCAGACTAGGTAAGCTAAGCTAATCGACCACTGGCCTTTATGTTTCGTCCTGACACCCGAGAGTGATAGGAGACTTTTTTGCTCACAAACAAAAACAGTAACACAACTTTGTACTAAGAGAAAATGTGTTTGTTTAAAGGGCTAAAGTTATAGTGTCATATATGAGTTTGTCTTTGATCCACTTTCTGCTGAACCTTTCCTTTCATCGGTCTTAAGTGTACTCCCGGGAGTTTTACTCCCCCTTTCAAAAACAAATTGTCATCCACTACAGCAGTTGTAAGGTTTAGTCGAGACTTGGGCTTGTGGTAAATGGTTCTGGTTAAGGGAGCTAAGAACTTCAGCACTTTCATAGTTTTTCAGAAACCTTCTTCCTTCCAAGGCTGCTGGATTAGTGACTTCTCTTTGTTTCACTTCTAGACAAAAAACAACAACACAAAAACAAAACTCAGACAAAGGAAAGGAAGGAAGGAAAGTAAATTCACAAATAAAACAAACCCATTTTTATAATTTTATTGTGTTCATCAATATGTTACTCACCCATTTCCAGATATCTGCATCTACTCAGCTTTGAGCAGCTCTTTCATTTCCATTATGCTTTGTTGTACAATATTACACAAAAATGTCCACTAAGAATTCGATACATTATGCAAGACGGACGTATCGTGTATATTTTATTGCATTATGGTTCAGGCCTTATACACTCGGGCATTGTTACAATTATTACAAGCAGACATGTGACTGGGGCACTTGCATGAAAAACAGGTATAACTTTTGATTTGATTAGACTGAGCATTCATAAAAGCAGAACAATGTAATTTTTAAATAATATCTTCGCTTCATCATTATCATCGCTTTACAAGTCTTGCACAGGGTTCCTGCACCATTTTAAAATATCCAAACCTGTATCTTTTGGGACCTTTTAAGACCTCAATGTCCAAATTATGTGTCACAGTCAGGCTGTAAACAGGCCATAACCTGTAGCTGGGTATACAACTATGAAGGAGTACAATAATCCTTACACAGTGATATTTTTACGTGCCACAAATGAGAGCAAAGTGAATCTGTTTTTAATGATATCTTAGACAGAATCTACATATGTACCTTAGCTATCATACTTGTATGTAAAAGATGTTAACAGCATTATTGTTTTAATCTCATTATATTTTTCAGTAACACACTAATATATGCATGATGCAAGATTCAGTGATTACATTACAGTTACTATTGTCTTGTTAGGTTCTTCAGTTTTCTGCCGGGCAGATAGAAAGGAAAAGAAAAAATCAACATGCTACAATCAGCTGATTTCAGTTTCTGGTGCTGGGAGGTGGAAAATGGTGTAGTCTACATTTTTGCAGATAACTTTTGTTTTTACTGCATGAAAGGACAAGCGATAATGAAACGCAAACTGAGTCCAGAATAGAAACACAACTTTAGCTCCTTGAAGCCATCTGCACAGACAGCATGCTAACACAAAGCTAGCGAAGAACCCAGAGTGATGTTAAAGCTGAGCGCTGGCCAGCCCCAGCCCCGCAGCCAGACACTTCAAAAGGTAGCAAACTCATGCTTGTAGCATTGTAGCCTACGTTTCTATCTTTCATTTCTATCGTTATGGCCATCACTTTAAAGTTTCTTTGGTCGGATTTTAAACTTTGCTTTGTGTTGTTGGTTTTGTGTTCATATTGTAAAAAGTAAAAGAAAGATTGCTCGTGTTTCTGTATTCAAATAGGGATTTATATTGGTGTGTGGGACTGTAGCCTCAGGCTTATATTTTTAACTAGTAATTATGTGACAATGCATTTCAGGTTATTTTATAGAGTAGCTCTATAATGAGTAGTGTACTTTCTCAATCAAGTAATTAGCTAACATAGTGCATTTCTTTTAAGTAAAGTAATGCGTAATGACCCAAGCATTGGCTGCGACTCTCTTGCAAAAGAGATTTTTAATCTCATCTCGTGTTATTGTAGTTAAGTAAAAAGAAAAAAAATCTGACATACTAAAAGCACAGTTCTCAACTGTTTTGTTAAATTAGAAATGTCATGTGCAGCTACAGCTGGTACCAGTAGTGGCATTATTGAGCACTTCCATGAGTCAATCTGTAAAAGTGTGTGTTTAGACTCAGGCTCGAGTATGACAGTGCAATTTACAGTTTTCTTTCTTATTTTTGTCTTTACCCTGAAACGACACTTGAAGCTGTGAAAACATCTGAAATTGTTAATGAAATTAACCAACACTGGTTAACAGTAATTTGGTGATCATCGCATGTTTTAAGACCAACAGCAAAACTATTATTACGTTTTCTAATGAACTTGCTGGAACCCTGTTGTAAGACTTGCGCAAAGACCCTTTGCTTTTATGTTTTAGTCATCAGGAGCCACGCAGTGTGACGAAGCGCAACTCCAAGCAAAGTTTGTCCATTTGACAGAGGCACAGAAAGACAGAAATATTGAGAAACTGCAAAAACAGAGAGGTAGGCACTGTAATAATCCTGAAAACAGGTTCTGTGCTGTCGAAGCCTGACCTGAACTCCACTGAGGCCAAGGGGACTAATTGTTAATTAAGCAATGGTGATGAAAAAGAGCTCAAGTGTAAATGAATGTGTCAGTCTGAAGGAGCACTCAGACACACCTTTTAGCCCCACAAAGGAAAATCAGCATTATTTTAAACTTGACAGTGCACTCCAGCAGTTCAGAATGGCTGCTTATTATTCATGGTGAAATTGAAGTTCGGATGTTGTTACTAAAAGAGAGTTGAGTAAAAAAAAAGAAAACGATAAAAACAAGAAGGAGAAGGAAGATTGGTTATAAATTATGGGAGGCAGTGGAGAAGTCTTGGGCTTTTGGCTGTTGTGTGTGTGTGTGTGTGTGAGTGTGTCGGTCTGCTGTGGAGGTAAAATGAATTGCACCTTGGGGCAAAAAAGGAAAAATCTAAAAAGACTTTTTCTGAAGTTGAACACAAAATCACTGCAACTCCTTCTCTTAACAAGATCATCCCAGACTTTTCTGATGTTCAGCTATCAATGATGTAATGCTCGTCATCTATAGCATCTATCCTTTGCCTGCTCCGGTTGCCTCGGGGCAGGACTGGGGCAGGTTTAAGGCAATGTCTCTGAGACTGTCTCTCTCCTCCGTGATCTCCTGTATGTCCTGTTCAATGAGGGACAGACGGCTCTGCTGCTCTTTAGCGGCCGATTGCAGCTTCTGGATCTTTGAGCCTAGCGTTGGGCTCTCTACACTCCCGCGAAGCATGCTCAGACGGTGCGCTGTCTCGTTCAAGATCCGGTGAAATCGCTCCAGTGGCACATCCCCATCTGGAGGGAGGACAGAAAAAGAAAACGCTGCATAACAGACTTGAAAAAGATCTGTTTTTTTTAGACTGTGGTTTATTAATGGCTGTCCTACTTCACTTATTCAAACAGCACATAACCCAGCATTGTGACCTAATTGCAGTGATTGGATGATTATTCTCTCAAGCACAGTAGAACTGACCACAAAGTGCAAAACCTCACCTTTCTAATGAATTATAAAAATGATTTGACCAAAGAGGACATACAGTAGGTCAGATATATATGTCAGACCTAAAGGAAATGCTGCTCGGACTTGTGCACAGCAGTTATTCGTGTTTTACGGTCTGAGGAGTATTTCCATGTTTAATGAGGCATTAAAAGGCACCGAGCTCTTTAGTGGGCTGATATTTAAGGTATAATGAAAATTTATGGGTTTTATAGACACAGAAGAGCAAAAAGTAGTGACTTACCAATCTTGCTGATTAGCTCAGTTAGTGTAACAGAATAGGCCTCTAGCTGGAGCTTGGCTGCTTCCATATCTTCCTTTACGCTGGCCAGAGACACCCCAGGCTGAGAATTACAAGACATGCTCTAGAAACAGTCTTTTAAGCTGCACGCAGGATGAACAGATCGATATGCATAGATTTTTTCCTTCAAATATGTGTATGGCTGTGTTAAATACCTCTGAGGTAATCTGGGTGTTAGCTCTATCAGTCAGCAACTCCTGCACTGACAGCTGCTCTAAGGCAGAGTCTATATTGGAGCTAAGGTGAGCAGATGCAGTCCTGGTATGCTTAGCCTGGGTCAGAATGGCTTTGGATTCCTAAACACAAAAATGAGGGAAAGGTTAGCAAATGACTACTGGAAATATTCTGAAATGTTTATGAAAAACCACTAAGAGATCTATGGATCTGTGGATTGTGAGTGCTACTTTAATGTTTGCTTAGCTTTTTATTTTATATGTTAGCATGCTAACAATCGCCTAATCAGCATTTAAGTACCGCTGTGATCGGCAATATGTGACAGCATCACATATGGCCTTTTTTGATAGTGAGTAAAAATAAACATCAAAACTGAGTGAAAACATAACAGTCAAACTCCCATCAGTAAAATGAACCTGGTGCCCTCGTAGACAAACTTAAGATTTATACCAGCACAGACTTGGCTAATCAAAAGAGCACCATTAGATGTTAGCCTTAAGGCACAGACACTTAATATCAGCACTTGACAGAACAGCAGTATCATGTGATGAGAACTTGTAGTAGAGAGATGTGGCACTCAAGGAATCCTGATGAGAAATTTTCTGGGGAATTCTGTAATGTCAGAGATGGCGATCGTTACATTTCTTCCTCCAAAGAATCAATAATCTGCAACTGATGCATGCACACAGCTTGGGGTTGGGTTTATGTAGTGGCTGTAAAGTGCATTGGTGGTTGATCTTGGCTGTGTGTTTATCATCTGAATTAGCACAGTAGCTGGTCGGGTGTTGATATGAGCCAAATATGCTGATTGTATTAACACTTCGAATTGAGCTTAAATTAATCCTTGGTGTAAAACGTTGCAAAAAAGTAGGAAAACACAACTTATTTCATAGGGTTTTTTTCACATTTGACTTGTGATATTATACATGCAGTTTTTATGCCTCAGTGACTATTGAGTTTAAGCTACGGCTCTCCATTAATTCATTGACTGGGACTTTTAAAGTCAAAATAACTTCCCAGAGTTGTTACTCTAGAAGGTCTTTGGGTGAGATTAACTGGAACATTATTATTTGTGACATCATCTAATCAGAAGCTATACTTTTGAACAAATTAGGAATTTTGTTTTGTGTATCACACAAAAAAATGATTGACTTACTGCAAAAATGTTGTCAATTCCACAAATTAGCAATTCTCCAATTAACATCCATCATTTATAATCCCATTTGTTCAGTGTTATGGTTGGAAAAACAAGTATTCACACCTTTACCACAGCATGCGCTTTTTGTTCGGCGTCCTTTGCCGTGCTACTTGAGATGTTGGAGTGTTCCAGAGCTGGTTTAAGCATCTTCTCGGTCTCTGCGACTTTCTTCCTGACATCAGGCAGGATCTTTTCCTCCAAGGGTCTTGCCTTCTTGATTGCAGCCTTGGTCTGCGCCTGTTGACGGGGCCACTGTGTAACCATGCCTGAATGGAGATTCAAGCGGATGGATGTTATTAGGATTAAGGCATAATCAAAGTTGTATTAGATTAAAAAAACATTTGACTAAAAAGGTCACTGTGTACTGGGTGAATTTAATTTTTTTTATCCACTCTTTATTACTCTCTACTATTACTGACTGTCCAAGCAGACAAAATAACCTAAGACTCTCTTTATGTTTCATAAATGTCAATATTTAATTAATGAAGTTTAAGCTAGAACAACTCAAAACATTCTGGCTCTTTCTGTTTTTCTACAGAAGCCGCTATTGTGCTCAATACGTGACAAATGGGTCAAGACATTACAACCGTGATGACATATCTATTATATTAATACACGAGTCTCTGGGTCATACGGTGGTTTTCTTTTCATCTCAGTACTTGACATTTCAATTTAAGCAAAATAATTTAGTTGTACATTCAACAAAAGCAATAATGTACGTCAAAAAGATAGAGGCTTACGTTCTAGTTGTCTGTGAAGAGAGATTGCTTCTGATTCCACCTCTTTGCCTGTCACAACTGATGACAAAGTCACAACTTTTGCTCCGTGAGCTTGAGTTTGCAGCTTTAGTACAAGAGAAGGAGGATAAAGCAAGAAGTCAGTAAAGTCAAGTGTAGTTTATTAAATCTTTGCAATAATGTTTATTGTGTTTCATGTTATATTTTGTTCAATTATTGTGTTTGTAACAAAATATTCTTCTGTAATTTTCTATCTATCTATCTCTCTTCCTTCCATAGATAGGGTAATTGGAAACACTAAATTGCCCATGTGAGTACAAATGGTTGTCTGTGTCTATGTGTTAGCCCTGTGACAGCCTGGTGACCTGTCCAGGGTGTACCCTGCCCCTCGCCCTAAGACAGCTGGGATAGGTTCCAGCAACCCTGAAAAGGATAAGCGGAAGAGAATGGATGGATTTGTATTAGCTGATCTCAAAACGAACAGTGACGACGAACATTACGCCTACGTTGCTGACATTGCACGTACCTTACGTCTCCGTGCACATTGTTGATTGTAAATACTTTTCGCTAAACTCTGGGGTCTGTGAAATGTGTTGTCATGCATATCTATAATTGATTACTTTGCCTTATACAATGAAAATGTAGCTTGCAAAGAAGAAGAACAAAAAATATGTTTATATGACTCATTTCTTTTGTGTTTAAGGTTTTGCTGTATCACTATACGTAGTGATAGAATGAACATAGAAAGAATAACAATAAATTAACATACATTACTGTGTTTTAATAATTCACAGAACTATGCTGTTAACATGGCTAATAACCATCAATACTAGCAAACACTTAGTGTGGTTACCTTGCTGACGTTATTCACGCTTTCCATGCTGTTGTTGACTGTCTGTAGTAAAGGCTCCACCACTTCTCTGACCTTAGCAATGAGACCGTCTTGAGTCTGAACTTGCTGGTCCAGTTCTTTTGTCTGTTTCACCAGGGTCTCACCCCACTACAC
Organism: Mchenga conophoros; assembly: GCF_057382185.1. Lineage (NCBI taxonomy): Eukaryota > Metazoa > Chordata > Actinopteri > Cichliformes > Cichlidae > Mchenga > Mchenga conophoros. Next base: position 51,607,170 of record NC_140532.1, read on the forward strand.
AAGAAAGGGGATAACAAGAAGCAACAGTTCTATTAGAATAAAGATCTTTTTTTTAATTGCTTTCTCTACTTTTCTCAACTACCACGTACACAAAGGGCACCTTAGCATATTTCTGGGTCATTTAACAGTGTATTCTGCTCAGACATGCTGCTGTGGTAATCACCCCCCCTCCAGAACAACATGTGCCCTGTGAGCAACAGAAGCTGCCAGAATCTTCTCTCCTGTGCCTCAGTGTGCGTCTTTCCTTGCAAAATATTAAATGAGAAAAAAACGAAGTGACATTAACTTCCAATTCCCCATACCTCTATCTCTATATGACCCAAGTTAAACAAACCAGAGTGGTTCCTTATATAAGCAGCACCCACACTAATTAGAATGAAATGATTGATTTATTGGTTCAAAATGCAACAGAATATGCTTGAAATCGTAGTGAAGATTAAACTGACCTCTGTTGTAAAGTTGGTTAGATGTTTGGTTTGGTTGAACTGAGTGTGATCAGCCTCCGGATATGGGCTGGCATCTGTCAGAGCCAGCTGATGTAAGAATGATGTGATGTTACCCAAGGCAAGCTTTAAACCAGCAGCTTCTTCCTCCAGGGCCAGCTGTTCGGCTACAGTATCGTTCACCTGCACCGTCAGGTTCTCCTTCTGCTGCTGCATCTGTGTGATTCTAAAATGAAAGAAGTACAGTAAGAATGTATCAAAACATATAATATATCCCCGATAGGTGGGAAACATATAGAAAAGTTTTTTTTAAAAAAAGTTCTTGTCTCTGTTCTACACAACCACCTACGTGCACATGCATGCTAAAAATGTGCTAGTGCTAACTTCTAGCTTCACATTGGCTTTTAACCACACTTTCCAAGGTGAAAGTCCTCTTCTAAAGCCACTGCACATTCTGTCTCTTTCTTCATTCTCCTCTTACAAGTCTCCTGTCATGAACTAGATTTTCTACAGCAAACGGTTCCCAGATGCAGTGCAGGAGTTCTCTCACTGAACATTTACATAAAAATATGGTGATACTGATATCAAAACATGATTGACTTACTGACAGACTGACTGAAGTCCAAAACATGTAGTCTATTTCAGCTTTAATGTAATATATTATGGGTCATTTATAAGTGTTCATATAGTGAGATACTATACTACAGGATCATTCGAATGTCACATATACTGTAAATCATTTTCCAAATAATAAGATGATCACAGCGTGCAATACTGAATGCAATAACAACCTTGAAACTAATTTAAAAAGTGCTTTTTTAATTAGTATGCGAGACAAATGTTTTTCTTTTGAATCGTGTGAACACAAAAGCTCATGCAGCGAAATTTCAGCCTTCTGTATTATCCTGTTTAATAAAAAGCCAACTTAAAAAGACAAAAAGTGAAAATAAAAAAATGGGTTGATTATATACAACAGCAGCTTTATACTGCTGAGGGATAGCTCAGTAGATAAAGTGATCACCCCATGGTTGGAAGGGTTGGGGGTTCAAATCCACTGAACGGCTACCATGAGGTACCCCTGAGCAAGGTACCGTCCCTACACACTGCTCCCCAGGTGCTAGATTGGTGGCAGCCCACTGAGTTGATGGGTTAAATGCAGAGAGAAACATACATTATTATTTATTTTGCAACCTATCTGACCCAGACACATTATCATATAATGCTGTATATTATGATGCATCAGTTGCAGAAACTGATGCACCAGTGAAATTAGTGTTAAAGAGTTTCCTTGTGTTTTAGACTTTATTTGCAAGAATGTACAGGACGTATACAGAGGTCCTCGTTTCTAAATTTAAAAGAAAGACGACCCACACAACAACTTGATGTCTCTCCCCTTCTCTCTGCTGTCTCAGAAACCCCCCTTCTTCCTGTAGAGCCGACTTCACTTTGCACTCAGCAGTAGGAGGTACTTGGCAGAGGGAGAGGAAATGGTAGGTGACATCAGTGTTAAAGAGGTGTGTTTGACTTTGTGACTTATGCTCTTTCTTTGACCAGCATGCAGTTTGCTGCTTGCTGCGGCTCAGTCACACTAGAGCAAAAATAGGACTTCGATTGAGAATAAGAGAATAAGCAAACATTTTCTGTTTAATTTATAAAACTGGACAGTTTTCCAACAAATGTCAGTCAGTGTGAAGCAGTCTGGAGTTTGTTTTACTTGTCTCTTTGCAATAGAGGACTGAACTCAGTCGGTTACCAGCCAGTTGTATTCTGGTTATATTTCTGTTTATAGAGAGATGTGCCTATGTCATTTTGCATTAAAGTATCTGTCCTGAAGCATCTATTTGTGGAGGAACTTCTGCTTCTGTCCATGAGGTTCTGACGGCAGTCAGGATACATTTTAAATGTTAATTTCTGTGTCTGTAGACCGATTAATTCCCCTATTATTGCAAATAAAATGGAACGGATTACCAATGACTACATTCAACTGCAGACTCACAGTTGATGCGTGAAAGTCATTTTAAAAAGTGCAAATAACTGCAGATGGTCACAGATCTAATCTCCAACTTCCAGGAAAACATTTCAGAGAGGTCTTAAGTTAAATGCAATAGTTTTTGTTGTGTCCAGTCTCCAACCATTGTTTATCCTGATGTGACTGTAGCATCAGAAATGGTTTGAGATGGTTCGAGCATCTTTGTAAAGCTATTCATAAAATTCTTCCTTTGCTCATGGTTTCGCATCCCCTCCATGTTTATTGTTATTTCCCCAACATCAGAGAAAAGAGCTTGTATAGTTAACTTGCTTTCTCTCCCTTGCAGCACTGTGCACAATATCTTGAGAGTGACATGAGCACATGAATTGCTTGTATGTAGTATAGTACATACAGCAAAAGTATGAATGCGCTGTGTTATCAGAGCACAGCTTTCAGGGTGGCTTTATATATGTGTGTGTCACTACACTTTTATTCTCCGCAGTCAAGACTTCTTGTGTGTGTGTGTGTGTGTGTGTGTGTGTGTGTGTGTGTGTGTGTGTGTATAAGACATCTGAGTCTCCTGAAGTTCTCCGTGAAAGAATAAACCTGGCCGCATAAGATATCCCCAACAACAAATCCATTTGTACCGCTGTAATTGGTCACTACGTTAAATACAGCAAGGCTCAAAGAGCCCAACCACAAATTTAATTTTTGTCCCTTCTGCCTTATCTCTTTCCCCACTCAGTGATTAATTTCATACTTTTATGTCTTCATTCAAAGATCCTCAAAGGCATGTTTTAAACCTATAGGGAGCCTTTCTTCATCAGAACAAGAAAACAGCCTGCTAGTGTGAAACTATGCAAATATATCACTCTGTGTTGTGAGAAAAAGAAAAGAAAAGGGAGGGGCAAAAAATGACTGCAGAATAAAAACTGCAACAGTAACTGTAGCTGCTTTTATTAAGAGATCTGAAACATGACTGGGGTTTCAACTAGACACTACATGTCTGCACAGATTTTACAAGACAGACTGGCTGGAAAGCTGTGGTTTAAGCTTTTAACGGTGACCTAGCATTGGCTAAAAATCATTTTTTGCTTATTTTCAGTGATTTAACTTTTCACTTTGCAATAAGGATGTACAAAATTGCCCCGAGACCTGGTGACATTTCTACTGGATGGTTCTGACTATGTTCAAAAAACCAGAAAAGGCAGTGAACTGCTGTTCAGTTTGTTATTTAAATTATTCTTCAACATTCTACTTTATGTAAAAGCTCAATCAGAAAGTAATAATATCTCCAAAAAACATGCAGGAAGGTAAAAACAAGTACGCAGTTTCCCACTAAAATGTAAAGTCCATTAATGTAGCTCAAAGTTGTGCTGAACAAGTGCTACTACCCCTTTGCTGTTGATGATTACAAACACTGAGGTGAATTGTTTCTAACAGTTGCAGTGCTGCCGAGTACTAGTGATACAGACCTTTTGTTGGAGACAGGTTGAATACCTTTGTCATTTTCTGATTGGGTAGCTTCCTGCCTATAAAATGCCTCTGATCTGCTTAAGTGCCACCACATGGGGAAATATGTGTGGGAAATGCAATTTTATGCTGCCCATCTGTGCGTAAACTGCTCACTTTGCATCCTATAAAGCGACACACAAACGCACGCAGACACACACACACACACACGCGAGCACGCACACAGTGCTGCAGTGCTCCGAAGATGAACACAACTCCTCTGAATCAAGCTGACTACTGGTAGAAGGGAGTAATCAATTTGGAGCTCCTCACTTCTTGCTCTCATCATGGCCACCGGAGGGCTTTTTGCATCATTCTGTCTAGCATCCAGGATAATCCTCAGAGCAATCACACGCTAGGAGATGCAGCAAGCGTGTGGCAAATCCAAGAAAGCAATAGGCTTACAGTTGAGAGAAGCTGTCTCCCTGTGGCTAAATGTCTTACTCCTTAACTCTAGTGTGCTTTAAGAGGCAGCAGCAAAGAAGAGGACCTTGAGCTATAATACAGTGATAGGTGCACTTTGTTATATACACACACATGGCAAAAGCGCAATAATCCAGGGAGTTGTAGAATGCTTTATGTGAATGTGAATTCATACAAAGCATTGTTTCTGCCTGTGCATGTCTACAAGAGCATATGTTTGTCGTTGTGCTCACTGCTCCGTTAGGTTCCTGATGTACTCCTCTGTAGAGTTGTCCTGCAGTAGATCCATCAGTGAGCTATAGGTCTGCTTTGAGGCTCTTACTGCCCTGTCGGCTATAGCCTCGATGTGGTCCGCTGTTTCCCTGTGACTACCAGAAGAAGAAGAAGAAGAAATAAAAAAAGTTAAATAATGTAAAAGAGGAATAAAAAGAGCATTACAGAACAGTAGAGTACTGCAGCTGCTGCAAGGAAAGAGAAAAATGGATTTCCACTCTGGATATTTTTAACTAGAACAAAGGTGTGACTCTAAAGCGCCGAGAGCATCGATTCACAGTAACCTAACCACAATGTATTTGACAAGCTAAAAGCCGGGAGTGATGAAGCTCCGTAAATTACTATTGCGGTCTTTGCTTTTAACTGACAACTCAAAGTCCATTGACCTAACTTACCTTTTCATTAGCACCTTTGAGTCATTGACCATAATGTTCCATTTGTTGGGTCGTGACACTGCCTCAAAAGGAATGAGCTGTGAAAAAGGTAGTGAGAGAAAGCGACATACTGAGCAAATGACAAAAAAAGTACAGCTCTGGTCTTGGAATGGCTCTAAGCTGTTTGGACGTGTTTAATTAAATCATATGAGGTCACGTAATTTAAAGGATTTTTCACACTTCAGCTGATTATTTTTAAAAGTGTTTTTGACACAGTGCTGTTTGCAGTCAGAGAAATTTTCATTTGTGTGAAAACTGTGTGTTTCTGAGAGTTATTCAGAAAAATACAGCATTGCGCTAAAATCTTGAACCACCTCTCATTTCTTTATATTTTGCTAGAAAACTAAAAATAGCTGCATTGATTTATTCAAATAGGGTAATCATGGAAAAACAGCACATGAGGAAAAAACTGAGTTTGAAAGTCAATATTTGGCATGGACACAAAACACAGCCTGAACTCTCTCTGGCAGCTTTCTTTAAGTCAGGGGTCTCCAACTCCAGGCCTCGAGGGCCGGTGTCCTGCAGCTTTAAATCTGTCCTTGATCCAACACAGCTGATTTAATAATAATAATAATAATAATAATAATAATAATAATGGATTGGATTTATATAGCGCTTTTCAAGGCACCCAAAGCGCTTTACAATACCACTATTCATTCACTCTCGCATTCACACACTGGTGGAGGCAAGCTACAGTTGTAGCCACAGCTGCCCTGGGGCAGACTGACAGAAGCGAGGCTGCCATATCGCGCCATCAGCCCTTCTGGCCAACACCAGTAAGCAGTAGGGTAAAGTGTCTTGCACAAGGACACAACGACCAGGACAGAGAGCCCGGGGATCGAACCGGCGACCTTCCGGTTACGGATGCGCTTCCTGAGCCACGGTCGCCCCAATTTAAATGGCTAAATGACATGTCCTGAAGCTCTCCAGAGGCCTGGTAATGAATTAATCATTTGATTCAGGTGTGTTGACCCAGGGTGATATCTAAAACCTGCAGGACACCGGCCCTCGAGGCCTGGAGTTGGACACCCTTCAGGAAAAGTTCTCCAGGCTTCCCGAAGGACATTTCAAAGCTCTTCACTGGATGTGAGCTACCTTTTGTTCTGTTCTTTGTCTACCAGTTGCTTTCCACATTGTATTGCATGATGGCTCAAAATCCACACTTGTCCTCGTTCAAAGGTTTATCATTTCTGATAAGATCTGAACCACCTCTGAATTAAACGTAGCCATAAACCATGACAGTACCTCCGCCGTGTTTTACAGATGAAAACAGATGCTCAGTGGTGTACCTCCCCCTGAACCTGTCTGTACATATTGACTGTTAGATAATGATTTGAGCAAAAAGTTTTAATTTGGGTTCTCATATGAACATTAAAAAATTTAAAAGACTGTCTTGAAAATACAAACCCCAAAATAGAAACTCAGTACATCAAAAATAAATGAACTTCTATTTATTGACATGTACAGTTCTGCCCTGTTTTTTTTTTTATTATTTTGCAATATTTGTCATATTCGACAAAGATTTAAATACAAAATGCAGATTTATTAGATCTACTTTTAAATACATCAATTCCTTTTTCACAGAGGATTAGATATGGTTGGATAGTTTAGACCTTTGTCTAATATGACATTATGTCTGATGATCTTAAACATGTAAGTGTAACAAATATTGCAAAAAGAAAAATGACAAAAGAAAGAAATCAAAAAGGGGGCGTAAACTATTTTACAGCACTGCACGTTAGAAAAGTTGTGATCAGCGAAACAAACCAGAGATTTTCTGGGATTTTGAATGAGCCTAAATACATGATCAGCGTTACAAAATGACCTGTGAACATAAGAGCTTTGTCATTTTGGGCTGTGACTGTCTGCATTCTTGCTCCACGTGGAAAAGAATTGCTGGTGAAGTTGAGAAATGTGATTGTGAGACTTCACAACACTGGAAAAGAATACAGCAAGATTTATGGCCAACTTAAAAATCAGTCGAAACAGTTTCAACAGTAATCAGAGGTACAGTACATGCCCTAGTACTACAAATCAGGATCCTTTTAAATGAGGTAGTACTTACACAATCTAAAAAACCCCAGACAAATGAAACCTTCAGACTTGGCACATGGGTTATCAGTAAAAAATTTGATTTTCTGTGACAGCTCAGAGAGCAAGCAACTCTCTTGCTTTCTCTCTGGCACAACACCGCAAGATCAAATTTGACTTAATTAACAATAAACAGGGAAAAGAAAAAAAAGTTTAATGAACATGGGGAGTGATGGTCATATAAGACCAGGATCAATTTGTCCAATGTATTTGGTAAGAACAAGGCCAGGACTACCAGAATGAACACACAGAAGTAAACACATGATGATGATGATGATGATGATGATGATGATGATGATGATGATGATGATTATATGAGTCCAAAAAGGTGTTGGGGGGGATTTGTTTTATAGCTGGAACCCCAAATATGCAAGACTATTAATAAAATAGCAGTAAAAAGTGTAATTATGGCCTCATTTGAGTCCAAAGACAGTCTTTTTAAAGATGTGGGTGGACACAGAAAGCATTATAAATAAGGCTTGAAGCTCAGTAATGGAATACTTAGAGCTTTGTTGTATTGAGTGCCTACTGTGTGGGATATATTTACAATGTAACGCCTGTAAGGTAATACAATTGCGAATCAGCTGACATGAAAGTTATATTGCACTGGAGAGTACTCAATACTTTTGCATGTTTATATAATGAACCTCCTTGTATAAATGTATGTAATCAAGCAGGTTCAAAGCAGGGGCATATGGGGGGGAGGGGTCCTAAAAAGGTCTGAAATTGCCTGAAGTTTTGTCTTAATAAATGTAGTGTTTATACGGTTGAAACCAGAGTCCTTCCCAGAGTGGCATTCAATTTGAAAAAATGCAAACAAAACGGGCAAACTGAATCAACAATTGACACACAAGCATTTTTCTTCATTTTAGTGGAAGGGAGGTGGCCGCTGTGCTTATTAATATGAAATTACATTGCTGTTGCTTCAGGCATACCCAGGTGATAAGCACAATGGACACACACACACGCGCACACACACGCAATCAGAAATAGAGAGTTATATATTGGCAAAACAAGCTCACTCATCTCTCCAAACCTAAATAACATGGCAGGAGTATCTATAATAAATTCCTGCAAGCGTCATGAAGAGACCGTGAAAAGCCTTGAGGCAGGTGAAGAACAAGTTGTTAATTTTAGCGTCCATCAACATCTTTGGGTTTTTGTTTCAGAGGGAGGAGTGTGCCACTCATATGGAGAACGGTGGGGGTGTGAGGGGGTGGAGTTATGGTTTTGCCTGGGGGGAATCTTTGTGGATCTACACAAAAGAGCAGCATCTAGCAAGGTAAACTGCAACCTCCCACACTAAAGACAATAAAAAAAATAATAAAAAAAAACATGCTACATACAGTGTCAGCATGCTAGCACACAGTATATAATGCAATGGCATAAAAGACTGATTATTGCTTACAGTAATATTTATAGTACTTGATTTAATATAAGCATATGCTTGAGCTATCATGTGCAATACCTTCTAACCCAGATAACAATAAAAATGTTCCAAAGAGGTTAGTTTGATGTTAGGACTGCTTGTTTTTGTCAATCTTCCCTCCAAAAAGTTCTAAGGAGGGCTACTTTTGATCAATTTCAAATTCCCACTACCAAACTTTGCTACACATTTGATACACTGCAGTATTATTCTCTGTCTAGCTCGCCTTGTTAAATCACTGGTTATCTAACTGGGAGTGGGCTTTCACTGTGAGGCACACAGGCACTCTACAGGGGTCGTGTATAACCGGTGGAAAACGTGCCGTGAGACTGAGTAGAACGAGTATGAATTATGCAAAGACAGTAAACAAGCAGGACTTTGCTGATGCTGCTGTGCTGACCTTTGGTGAATCTGTTATTGTTAATGTCATTCATGTAAGCTCACATTTGGATTCACTGGCAAAGGGGACTTTCTTTTTCTCCCAATCATTCACTCATACTATTGATTTTGACATTTTTTCTTCCTTTGTGGTGTGAAGGCCACTACCGGTGCTGTGAAACCACTCAGCTTAGCAGTATCTTAACTAAATCTTGTCTTGTTTAACTAATTTTGTTAAGTTTCTGCAATGCTGGCCTGCTGCTTGTGCTAACGTTTCCACACAGAGTACTATGAAGTACCCCTTTAAAACCAGTGGTATATCTATGATTTGGCACTAAGAAAGCCTAAGTCTTTACTTAGAATACCAATTTAAAATTTGACAATAGTGCATAGTTATGCTTAGGTCTGCTGTTCTGCTGGAAACCTGGGGCACGGCAATATTCATCACAGCTGAACAATGGCTGCAGGTTGATTTACTTCATGAAGTCTGTGATGGATAGCTCAGATCCACATGTCATCAGTTTTCTTCAGTGAAACTGTACAGAAACAACCAAAGGAAATTTGTACTGCAGAGTTAGCATAGTCAGTGCTACGAGCGGTTCCCACTTGAATACAAACCTTAGACATGATGCAGCACCATAAGCGCCCCTTCACTTGTCAGAACCTGTGTTTTTGTTAATGTTTCTAAATCTACAAACTCTATTTTTATCCTGGAAATAATCAGATTTTTAGTCGTGACACACTCACAGCCCACTCACAGGCCACTTTATTAGGTACAGGTGCACATCTAATCAGCCAATTACATGCCAGTAAGTCAGTGCATTTAGACATATTGTCATAGTCAACACCACCTGCTGAATATCAAATGAAACATCAGAATGGGAAGAAAGGTGATTTAAGAGACTTTGAATGTGGTGTGGTTGTTGGTGCCAGATCAGCTGGTCTGAGTATTTTACAAACTCCTGATGTACTGGGATTTTTTCCTGAGCAATCGCCTCAAGGGTTTACAGAGAATACTCCAGTAAGACACAGCTCTCTGGTTTGAAAATGCCTTATTCATGCCAGAGGTCAGAGGCGAATGGTCATGCTGCTTCAAGGCAACAGAAAATCCAATAGCTTCTTATTACAAAAAGGTATGTAGCAGTGTTAATTCTGACAGCAAATGTTTGTTTAGTTTTTTAGTCAATCTTTGGACTACAATTTAATTTAGTTTCAGTCATAATTAAGGCATCTAAATTCTATTAGCTTTAGTCAACTAAAGATTAAGATTTTAGTAGACAGAATCTTAAGTTAGTTTCCTCCGTGATTTCTATCCTTCTCTCTAACCTTACCGCACAAGGAGATTACTTCAGTTTAGATCATTTCCAAAACCCATTCCACCTTCCTGCACAACTTAATTAGTTCTGATTGGATCTTGTCTCTCCAGAATCCTTTCAGCAAAATTGTCATCATCATCAATGTCATCATCGTTTTCTTCCTTGTGTGTTCGTTTTTATTTAGTTATTGTCTTGTATTTGTCAGGAAAAACAGGTCGGTGACAAAAATGAAATTATTTTATTAACACACAACATGCCAAGACTGGAAGCAGATGAGCTGCAGCAGCAGAAGACCACACTGGGTGAACTCTCACAGGAAAACTGAGGCTACAGTTCACACAGGCTTGTCAGGCAGCAACTATATTTCCTGATCTGATGAGTCTCAATTTCTGCTGCAGCAACTGGATGGTGGGCTCAGATTTTGGAGTAGCCCACATAAAAGAATGGATCCATCCTGCCTCGTACCAACAGAGGCTGGAGATTCACTTCATGGAACAAAATCCAAGGAACGTTTCCAGCACCTTGTTGAATCTATGCTATAAAGAATTAAGGCAGTTTGGAAACCCAAAGGGTGTCCAAAGTGGTGCTAGCAAGTCATAACTGATAAAGTGTTTGAGGTGGCTACAATACTGAGGACAAAGTGTACATTTAGGTCACCTACCATATTGTCCAGGTCTTGTGTTGCCTGCTTCAGTTGTTTCTGAGACACTCTGATCATGTGTAGAGTGTCTGTGAAGGTCTGACACACAGCCCCGCTGCTTTCATCCTTCCTCCTCTCCTTCCCCTCTTCCTCTGTCATGCTGATGCTGCAGTTCAAAGAAGATGTAATGCCATGCAGCTGGGCTAAAAGTGTGCCTGTAGAGGCTTCCAGCAAGGAAAATTGTTTTATTAAGGCCTCCCGTGCCTCTGTAAGAACAAAGCAAATAAAACCACGTTAAGTCTTTCATGGATTTCTTCACCAAGAATACCATTCTTCCAACTCTTTGTAGCTGGAAAGCCGTATTTTGACACATCTCTCATTCTCGGCTCCCTCATTTACTGTGTTAATTCATGTGAGGACTCTCATCCATTCTACATATCGGTAGTCAGAATAAGCAGAACCATATGGAAATTTATCCAGATGCTCGTATTTTTTTTTTGCAATTTCACTTTGTTTGCTGTCGTGTTTCTAATTTAACTGGCTGCAAAGGCATTTTACAGAACAATTAGTACAATCTGTCCGCTTTGTTGCTTCATTTTGGGACATGCTTTACTTGTAGCTTTGACTCCGTGTCTGATAAAATGAGAAGGAAGGAGCTTGTGTGTGCCCACACAGCGAGTCCGTTGATTCCACATACTCATTAAATCATTACTGGGCCATCCAGTGCCTTAAAGAGCACGACTGGTAACAGCGTGTGTGTGTGTATATATAGCGTGGGTGATGGGAGGGCGATTGTTGGGCAACTGTTATCATGATTGCAACTATAATCATAATAAGCAGGGATTAGCGATGCCCTGGCTGTCATATAAACAGGGATTAAGTTGGTCACACGGCGCCCTGTTCTATATTGTTATGATTTGTCTCCATTTGGCTTGTGCAGCTGAGCCTGTAAGCCTTTTCCCCTCCAAAGATAATGAGGATATATCAACATTGTGTTAAAGTAATTGGGAGAGGTTTGCATTGTCGCCTTGCTTCCTGATTTAATCGCTTTGTTGCGTTGTATATGTAGCCCAGTCACACTGGAGGAGACAGACACAGAGCAACAGCAGCAGATTTTCGAAACGCCGGGAGCGGTTTCACATCAAGTTTCTGCGGCTGGTCTTGTATGTACTGATATGGCATGTTATCATCTCATAGCCAAAGCGTGACACAGCGGTTACAATGGCACATTAAGCGAGCATCATGTTTCACAAGGCAAAGGCTGCCAAGTGCCTCGCAAGATGTCACGACCACGGAGGAAACATTAAAAGGAGTGACAGCGGAATTATCTCGGCTCCTGGCTGCTGATACCTTGGAAGGCCAGAAAATCCTCCAGAGCATTGGGCAGAGTATCCTCCCTTTGGTGCTCATGCTCATAAAGCCTGGCCATGTGATACTTCAGCAGGTGGTGCCGCTTCCCGAATCTACCTCTGCAATCAAAGTGAGCCAGGAGCTTTTCCAAATCCTGCAGCCGAGTCCTGAGCTTTTCCGCCTGTAATAGCATCGAGATTTTTCACCGAAGGTGTGAATGAGAATACGGGTTTAAAAAAAAAAAAACAAAAAAAAAACACAAAACAAAAACACCACAACAGAATATCTATCTACCTCCATCTGTATTTATTTATTCAGATGCAAGGATTGAGATAGGACTCAGATTCTTGGTGCACCAAAACATCAAAATTTAGTATTTCACCAAAAGCAATGAATAAATGAATACCAAAAACAGGATAAGCACAGAACACTGTTTTCATGTCCGCATCCACTCACTATTCCCCGCATAGCGTGCGGCCGAGGAAAGCATTTCTGCAGATAACTAGATTAGACTTCTTAGAGAATGGAAGTCCGGGTCTGAAAATGGAATAAAAGTGCCGTGATTGGCAACAGTTTGCTGACCCCGGCAGTTAAAAAATAGTCCAGAGCTATATAAATAGAGCCTGCGATCTGGCTGTGATTACACCTTTTGTTAAGCTGGTAGCCGTACGTTGTGCACGTGTGTGCACATCACGTGTGTTCTGTGTTAGCAGGAATTTCTTGCCGATCACTTTAGAGAGCAATCATCAGTGTATTAATAAGGCCTCGTCAGCTTAACACCACTCAGATAAAACAGTGAGTGCTTTTTCTGAGTTATTCATTCTTGCATTTAATCAAGTCCCGTCCATTTTAAAAATATATAAAAAATAAAATAAAATTCTCCTCTAAATTCTGCTGTCATCCACGGGCTTTTTCACACCGTTCTTGATCGTCCCTCGCACGTCTCTGTCTTTTCTCAACCTCTCTCTCTCTGTGCTCGTTAGTCTTTTTTCCCCCCCTTTCTATGTTTGAACCACAGGAAAAGTAGGAGCGGAAAGACAGAGAGCGCGAGCAGCAGAAAGCGAGAGCTGGGGGAGACTCAGGACAGTGAGAGTAATTGCAGGTGTTCGCAGCAGACAAGGGTTGGGATGTTCACTGAATCGCTAACACTGTGGAAATCACAGCATGCATTCACACAGGTACAAGTCGGCCCGGTGAGAACATGCAGCCACTTTAGCCGGAACAAGAAAATGCACAGAGAACAGAAAGAACACATCTGCGCTATTGGATTGTCCTCAGAAGGCAAATCCAGAGACACGGCACCTTAGCATACAGACGTGGGCTGCTACAAATCTAAAGGGACAGAGAGGAGCAGCGCGGGAGATCATTTTTCTGTTTCACTGCACAGCCACTGTTTACTTGCAATCTACAAATACAAAGGAGCCATATGGCTGCCATGAGGGTCTACAAAGGCAGGATGTACTATGGGGACTGTGTTATTTCAGGATCAAATTGCCTCTCACGCATTAAAAGTGTGCCAAAAACACCTTGCGTAGGTGTGCAAAACAATAATATGGACTAGTGCACGGACCTGCAAGGAACATAGTGAGAATGTGGGAAGGTGCAGAAAATAAAGACCCAATGCAAGGTCAAGAAAGCTATAGTCTGAAACACTGACACCTAAACTGAAGCGATATTTTGTAAAATGCTACACGTCACTTTTATTAGAGTGTTTTAAGACTGAATTGTAGGCTCCAGTCGGCACAGCAGTTAGTGGTTTACAATATTGCTTCAGAGTAAGCTTGTGTGTGGCGTTTGCATGATCTCTTTTTGCCTGCGTAGCTTTTGCCCTGCTTCCACCTAAAGTCTGAAGACATGTTAGGTTAATTGAACGTGAAGGAGATAAAGTGTTTTAAGTTTATAGAGTAAAGCGCTGCATGTATATAAGGTTAAAATGTGACTCGCAGTCTTTAAGTGGTTTGAGTCATAAGTAAAACTAGAGAGTGCTATAGAAATGCACATAAGTACATTCAATCTGATCAGAATTATCTCACATTTTGTAGAAGAAATTATTGATTAAATAGTTGCAGAGTCAACACAGATAAAAAGGTCCATTCCTAAACAAAAAAGAATTCATATTCAATTCATGATGTCTACTGCTTCCTAAGTAGGAAAAGCAGGACTGCGAGGACCAACTGCAGCTGGTTTTAATTTGTACTTCTTTATTAACCTTGCACTATATTAAAACTCAACATTATTGTTTTTCATTGGGTCATTATTGCCAGATACTTTTAATAAAAAAGTTAAAAATCTATCCAATAACCTGCCAAAGATCAAATTACACAGTTAAACCAACTATCGAGCATTAAATAGCAAGACATTTTCTTTTGTAGAGACCACATAGAGCTCACAGAGGAATGAATATTGATGGACAAAAACACTATCGTGAGAAAAGGACTCTGTGCTGTCCTTCGTACACTCCAGATCCACCTTTAGCAGTAATAAATTGACGTGATTTTTGTTCTGTATGATTTTATCAGCCTCTCACATCCTTGTGGAGGAATTTTGGCTTGTCGTTTGCAGGTATATGCACAGCTCTCTTAAGACAAATTGTACTATTTTGAACTTTAACATTTAACATACTAACTGACACCTGAGATGTAGCTCTCAGGTTTTTTTTGCAATTTCTCAGCACTGCACAACTTGACCTTGGGTTGAATTTGCTGGGACGCTCTGAATGCTCCAGTAAACTCTCAAAACTCCTCCTTTTATAGAGGTGTTCACACCTGCTGATGATGTCTGTCAAATGCATTTCATTAGCAGCACCTAGCTGCACACAATCCTGTGAAAAATGCTTATTCATATATTAGGCCAGTGTTTCCCAACCACTGCGCCGCGGCACATAGGTCTGCCGTGAGAATTGATCAGGAAGATTATCTGGGAAACACTGTATTAGGCCATCCTAGCTGTCATGCTAACATCACATACTTTCAGAGACATTATCTTGGCAGTTGAAGTGTATGTAAACTTGGGTCCCGTTTTAACCGTGACATCCCATATAATTTCTTCCTTATTCTAACTTGAATGTCTTGTATGGCGATCTTTACCTGCAATGATGCTTTCTGACCAACAGATGGCACTCTTACAAATACCAAGTGCTTGTGTCCAGTTACAGCCGTCAGTGACGGCCAGCCACGCAAAGCAGATTTAAGGAATACACATTCCCAACACAGTCAACTTGTGTAGCTTTTTTGCTATCATGTTTGCCATTTGACTACAAATGCTTATTTTTATATGCTGTGCCCTAATTTGTCATTCGAAGCAGTAAAAATTTAAAAAATCCTGATTTTTTGTTTTTCTTCCAAACGCAAATATTAACGAACATAAACAATTTAACGAAACATAGACCCACCTGTTTCTTGACAAGGCCATAACAAACTGGGCATTCCTCGCACTGGTGTGTGGCTCTGTTGTGGAAATAGTTTAACTCACATTTGTCACACTTGTAACCCACAAAGCCCTGGCGGCAGTGGCAGGTGCCGTTACTGCGACACTGCATAGAAACGGAGCCCATCGGGTCACAGTTACAGGCTTGGTGAGGCAAGATGGGACCACAAGGGGATGGCAGAGCCGGGGAAGCAACAGAGATAAACATTTATAGAGTTAGAAATGCCTTCATGTGTGATCTGTATTAGAGGAAGTATTAGAGGATTAGAGGATGGCACATAGTGCAGTTGTGATGCCTCGAGTAAAGTACTGTACCTCTGCAACCTCGTGATGAGAATCCAAAGAAGCCCAAACGGCAAGTATCACACAGTCTCCCCTCCACTCCTGTGCGACACACACACTGCCCTGTGATTGGATGGCATGCCAGTGACGATGAGCCAATTGGATTACATTTGCATCTGAGGAAGGCAGGAAAATGACACATTAATGATAGAGTCTGCTTCTAAGAATAGTTATTACTGCTTTTCATACAAATCAACTCTGAAGCGCACAGGGGATCTGTTTACATTTCACATCCAATGCCTGGTTGGAGGTTGAAGAAGCCAACTTCGCAATAACTGCAATCCCGTCCGGTCACATGACTGAGGCAATGACAATTTCCTGTCTGAGGATGGCATTCATTTACATGCCCAGATGTTCCAGCAGAGCTGCAGCTGCATGCTAAAGGAAATAAACACAAAACTTGAAACAAAAAAATCTGTTTGCAGCTTGCAAACAGCTTGCGGTACAAGATACGCCTACTTTGTATATCTTCAACTGGCACACTGGATTTCTTGTATTTGTCATCTATTTAAATAGGCTAGTATGACGAACAAAGATAAATAAAGTTTTGATTTTAAGAACAAGCCACAATGATCCAGGAGAAACATCTAGGGATATGCATCTTTGTGTAGACCAATTTTAGTGCAGAGTTTGATACCTTTACATCGATCAAAAACGTGTGTTTTGGAATCTTTATTGTCTCAATAGGAGATGTGGGTTACTTGTTCGTCGTGTTCCAAACACATGTTGCTAACAGGGAAGCTGCAGAGTGCCACTGGTGGCCAACCTGTGCAACAATCATAACATAACAGGGTTGAAGTGTTTTTTTTAAATTTTCATTTCTCATCCTTTATAAATGATTATAGTAATATATCAGCAAATAGCTAACACAACATCTTGCTTTCACATCTGCAGTTATGAGTGATTTGTTTATGTTATACAGCTTGATTTCAGTCACCAGCCAAACCAAATATTACATTTCCCAGTTTATCAATTCATTATGAAAACAATAAGAAAAGACAAAGAATAGAATAATAGAAGTCCTATATCCCTCTGTGGTGTTGTTCTGTTCTGTAGAGGCTCAACTGTGGTAGAATGAAGCATAAGAAAAGGATAAGAAAATCAAAGGACAAACACGTCACAGCTATTACTGTTTCTGCTTTTGTAACTTCAGTTAGTTTTTTTCCCCCGCTTTCCATTCTCCCAGCCCAGTGAGTCTCTTCTTTTTTGTGTTATCTTTCTGACCCACAGCCATTTGTTCAAACCATTTTCAGCTTTTGCCTTTCATGACTCAAGACAGCTATACCTGTCAAGATAGAACTCTTGAATTGAAGGCAATTTGAATGGACTATTTTTTCCTCTTTTTAAAAGTCCAACCTGAAGGTCAAGTAGCCTTTAGTAGAATATGTCCATTAGCTTTCTGGTTGTAAACACAACAATATGACAGTATGAATTGTATGCTGATACAGTTTAAATGCAACACTGCCGGAAAAAAGGTTGAATGCAGTGGATGTTTCCAAGGGAAGCAAGCCAAACACATCTATAAGTGCAGGGGAACTCTTTCAGGAGACCCATCTTTCATTGCTCATCTTGCACTGACATCGTAGCGTCATAATAAATTACCGGCACACTCTCGGTTACTCACACTTGCACTTCTGGCCCACTGTCTGGTCCAGGGCGTTGCCGTAAAAACCCTGCTGGCAGCGTTCACAGTGATCTCCCTCCGTGTGTCCCAGGCACTTCAGACAGCGCCCAGTGACGTGGTCACATATTCCCACCGCGTTGAAGTCCACATTACCATTGCAGTTGCATCTCGCACATGGCTGAGCTGCCCCTGAGAGCCCTAGGGGGTCACCATAGTAGCCATCTTCACACCTCTGACAGCGCATTCCTACACAGAGAATGAGGTGAGAGAGAGACGGGCAGGAAATAGATGAATAGATGAGAAAGAACACTGCTGGAGGTCACCGTCACCCGACCTCAGCTCAAATTAAGGTGGAGTGCGCTACAGCCACCATCTTTTCAGTATCACGCTGTCGTGTGGAGACGCTCTGACTGCTTTGATCTTGACATAAAGCTCGTTACTCAGTGTGCTTCCCATCCATACGAATTTGTTTAAATTGTTCACGTCACCTGTCTGTCCTGCAGGGCAGTTGGTACAGACCACCTGTCCTGTCTCTGCAATTTGGACACAGCTGGTCTGGCCTGGGCAAGGGCAAGGCTGACAATCACCAGGTGTGCCAATCAAAGAGTTGCCATAGTAACCATCCAGGCAGCGCTCACAGGTCGTCCCGGTGGTGAAGTCTGAGCATTCACATACACCTGAAAAACACACAAAAAAGACACATTGGTAATGCACATGCACACCTGCTTAGACAGTGTTGTTTATCTCACAAACAGGGGACAGAAAACAACGTTTTCCTCATCACCAGCAGAGGACGCTGTGTCTCTGACCATCACTGCACCTACTCCCCATAGATACTCCAGCTCTGTTAATAAAAGGGAAAAAAAAGAAAAAAAAAAACATAGTGCTCTCCACAGCCCACCGCGGAGAGCGCAAGACAACTAAATTCACCCAGTCTATAATTGCTTTGGGAAAAATATAAGCCAAATGTGGTCCGAAAGACCTTCAAGAAGTAAAGCAATTCCCCCTCCAAGTGGGAGAGATTACCAATTCTATGATGTCCTAAAAAAAACAGAAAAAACAAACTGTTGTTTTGAAACCTCTTTTGAAGAACAACTTGCACCTTTAAGCCACTCTAAAGGATTTACTCACGTGCAAAATGTGTTGATATACATGCGCGTGCATAGAATCCCCGATGAATTCTGCTCGATTTACTGAGCTGCTTTTTGCCCTCATGTCACATTTCAAAATCCATTAAGCTACGGGTAGTGCTGAATGATATGACATGATAATCGTAGAAAATACCCACAGCAGTGGAGGCACTGATATAATGTATGGGTATATGGAGTGAATGTAAAGCAGCTTTCGGTGACCTGCCGTGGCTCTGAAGTCACACGCTGAATCGAAGAGACCTACGTAGCGGTTTGAGCAACAACTTCTGAAGCCATTAAGACAAAAAAAATTCTCACATGATTTAAAGTGGCACATTAGTGTACCACAAAATAATAAGTGCTAACATTCTTGGAAGACATTAATTATAAGGTATAAAAATAGTATCTGCATTTGAGTTTCTTTGTGTGACTGCGCTTTTTTTTTTTTTTGGTGCACTGCAAGATTTTTTTTGTGTTTTAGTATTAATCAAATATTATCTATATAATAATTAATTATATATATTATTTATATCTTCTACAGAACACCAGTAACATGAATCACAAATAATCTGCAGGCATGTGATTTTCTTTTTTTTTTTACTGAGTCCTCATTAAAATTTCCCATCACTCCCCTCATAGCCTACGGTGTAATTCAGTGAAAAGCTCTCTGCTGTGCATTTTTAAATCAGCTCACACTACTGAATATTGGAGTAAATAAATTCTTGCCTCTAGTTATGGGGGGGGGGCGGGGGGGGTCACCGCAACCAGTGTCCCCCCCCCCATCGTGAACCTGCGAGTATATGAGATGGAATAAAAGCTGCAAAGTCATTAGCGGTAACAATTATGCTTTTGCCTCATGAAGTGTAGACTTCTGGGAAAAAAAAAATTATTAGTTCTTCGACGATGTGAGGTGAATGATAGTAACTTTCAAGCATGTAATGCCAGTCATTTAAACAGAGCATTTAGCAATAATGATTGTTTCCAGCATGAAGAAGTGAGTCTTTCTTGAATTTCACAAGGCATTCCAATGACACTGATGTTGTGCAGTGTCAATCCCCAATGAGCCATAGTAAATTTAATGGCAGCAGAAATGTGCTGACTTTACTGAGTGTGAAGATGACTGAGCGTGATATGAGGCAGCGGAGCCACCGAGGGCCTCCTCGACGCTATTATCATTTTATCGGCTCCTCAGAAAAGCTAACGGCACGGATCGCAAAGTGACGCTGAATGGCAGGATCACGTGACGCTCCTCATCGTCATGCCAACCGCATCCCTTGAGAATCATTTTATCAATGGATCAATGACCGCTCACTCGGCCTGTTAATGAACTGGGATTTCTGTGATGCTAACGTCTGGAGCAGTGCGTTTTGAATCCTTTGACAAATCCACACAATCCTCCTATTCTGCTTTCACCTTCTCGCGCTCCTCCCCTTTCAGCTAAGGAGCCCTGCACTTCAGTGCTCTGCTCTCCTTGTCTCTTTTGTGATGGCAGAGCAATATTTCTCCTTGTTTTTTTTTTTCTTAAAGACGAGTCCTCCATCATATATATACATCACACTCCAAAAAAGCTATTTTCTACCAGTGCTTATTCTACCTGCGCCCCATCCCTGCACTCATTCTCTCTGCAGGAGCGCATTCATACCCAGGACTAATGCGCTTCATTAATGGAGCCACTTGTGGCCAATAGAAATACAGTGGAATGCATCACTGAGAGATAGCTGCAGGGGCGCAGGCGGCCACTGTGGAACAAATGAAAGACAGGCGGCTTCACTCATTTCTCTCGTTCACATCTGAGCATCATTCACTGCTCCTCTCTCAAACGGAGTCGTTCTTCCAAAGATAGCGGTTATCGCCGCTCGTGGTAGCTTGTAATAACTTTAGCACCAGATGGAGACAGAAAAGGAGGAAACATATTCCAAGGAGAGATGGTTCTTAAATATTTTTTTTGTGTGTGTGTGTGTCTGTTTTGTTTTGAAAGAGATCGTAGCCCAACTCTCCTCTGTTATTACATTTGCCTCTAAAGTCTCAAGATTTATTTTCTGACTAAATTGAGTTTCTTAAGATCACCGCGTGTCATCTGCACCATCTTGGGAGGTCTTTCTGAGAATGAAGGGCGACGTGTGGGGCCCTTGATGACGTGTGAAGCCAGACACACAAGGAAAACAAGCAACTCAGCTGTGCCACTTAAGTGTTTAGGCTACTCGTCACTTCACGACTCAGCACAAACACGCATGAAAATAATCGTGGACTATAACAGATTCCTACATTTTCTGCCCCCCCTCCCATGCACATTAAACAATACTGCCGCACGGATGTGATTTCACAAACATGAGTTTTTCAAGAGCTCCACATTTTCCAGGAGGCTTGTCTCCTTAGCCCACTGGAACATTAAAATGCTTCTGGCCAAGGAAATTTATTTACTAATGCATGTGAACACACTGCTTTAATGAAGGGAAGGAGGAAAGAAAAGCAGAGACAGAGAGAGAACTTTTTGGCCTGCCACTTTAAGGCCTCAAGGGTGGAAGCCGGGTTAAATCTGCTGCGCGACTGTTATGGCGATGTTGTTCTCTAATTTAACACAGATATGCTGCTAGTGACTGCTGCTGCAGATGTGGCTTGTCATGGGCTCTGAATAAGTGGACTGCTGCAGAGGAGAGAGGGAGGGGCAGTATATTGTGTCCAGCGCCATACATAATGTGTGCAGTACGGATGACTGGGGAAATACGTTCTGTCGTGCTGTGACTGTGGAAAATAAATGCATCAATTGCTGTTTTGTGTATAGACGCTGTCAGCCAAATTGTTACAGCCAAGGCCCCCTGGGTATCCCGGGGATGGAAACTCTAACAGCAGTGGCTGTAGCTCATGTTGCCTCACTCTGGCTCTGGGTTACCTAGATGTTAGGGAGGAGCTGAACAAGAGATTTATGATGTCTTATTAAATGCTAATTCCATAAAACTGCTTAAAAAAGCCAATCAATAATAATCTTAAACTGCTTATTCTTTTTTCATGTAATTAAAAGGTGAGACTGTTATCTGAGACTTAACTGTAAGATCCACGGTGAGCCGTGTTATATGGCATGAAGAGACAAACTCAGGATGTTTGACTACTTCAGCCGTCCCCTAGACTAAAGTACCTCAACAACTAAACATTTATGTTTATAGGTTTGGAAGTTTATCCATTTTTTTTTGTCTTTGCACATGTTAGATGGATTCCCATGCATTAAATTTGAATCGCAGCACTCACACTGTATAGATGTTAACCTCAGGATGAACTGTAACAACGTTGGCAGTTGCGTATATAAAGTTTTATCATCAGGTTAAAGCTGTTTAGTCTGTGAGCAAATAGCCATCAAACTAATGACAAACAAGCTCAAGTGAAAAGGGGGAACTACTAAACATTATAAACCCAGACTGCATATAAATGATTGATGTAGCAACCAGGATATCACACGTGCTTTGAGATGAGCACTTTGACCTCCACCATCTTGGTGCTTTTGAAAGTGGACCTGCCGACCGAGCAGTGCACGCTCACACTTGGCAATCAGAAAGTGCTTGCTTTGGGTCAAATCATCAGTAAACACGATATTTCCTTTCACTGCTTTGCTGATGATATTCAACTATATCGTGTCCTCAATCCCAGGATGGATAAAATCATCATACGCTTTGAGGGCATCCAATTCTTAACAGAATTTCCTTTAGCTGTTGACAATAAAACAGATTTTTTTTCTGAGACATTGCAAAATTGAGATTCATTTGCTTAGACTAGTGCATTTCACTTTACTCTGGTCTCAGTCAGTCCTCTCAGTCCCGTCTACAGCCTGTCCATAATGCTGCTGCTGGGGTCCTCATAGACACACGAAAAAAGAGATCATATTGCACCTCTGGTAGCTTCTCTCCACTGGTTGCCAGTGAGGTGTGGAATCAATTGCAAGAGCTTCCTGCTTGTTTACAAAGCCTCTCATGGCTTGACTCCTTACATCGCTGACCCCTACAACCCTATTCAGTTTCCAGGTCCCTCCGGTCAGATGCTTCTGGCTTTCCCCCACTCTAGATTTAAACCCAGAGGAGACCGTGTCCTCTCTGTGTTTACCCCCAAACTGTGTAACAGCATTCCCTTCAAAGTCAAATTTTCTCCTTTCTTTTGAGTCTTTTAAAATTATGCCCATACCGCATTCCAGATACCTTGGAGCGCATTCCAGAAAAGGAGAGAAAAAACTTGTTTTGGTTCATAGCATCACTAGCAAAACAGCACAAGACTGCATGAGACTTTGCACTTAAAAAACACATTAATAGACAGAGTCTGGTTAGTGCTCTACATATGGCTCATTTAGTGAGTCAATAATACATAACAGTGGCAGTACAAATGAAATGTTTACAGTTTTACTACGGTTTATGTTCAGTGCCGCCATCTTGGATTGCTAACTGGATTGGATTTACCACCTCAGGGTGTTATGGTAAGACTTTCCAAGAGGAAAATTGAAGTTAAGGGGGCATTCCACAAAAAGTTCTGACTGGGACTACCAACTTCTTCAGGAATGCACCATTAAACTTATTTTTACTTACTAGCATTTGAGTCTGTCTGTATCTTTTTTGTCCATGACTGTGTATGTTTAGCACCTACTAAGATATATTTCACTTATTTCTTATCTATTCTTTTTTTTTCTAATCCTCCTTTTGTACAACACTCTGATCTTCTTGAAAAGATACACTACATAGACAAAAGTACTGGGCAACCTACTGATTACACCTACAGGAGCTACTTAGCCTTAGAAGCCCACTCAATGAAGTTCCTTGTGCTCATGTTAATACCAAAAATGGTTTGGAACTCAGCAGTCAGTGAATCAGTAGAGCGTTGGTGACTGAGGACTAGACGACGCTGCCCTGTAACTTCACATGTTCTGTACCAATGAAGTTGATTGTGGAACATGTAGGAGAATAGACCTTTATGACTTGTTGCAGTGGCATCCTATTACAGCAGCATCGGTGAATTACCCATTCTCTCACAAATGTTTGTAAAGGCAGACTGAATGGCAAAAATCTTGATTTTATGGACCTGTGACAACGTGACTGAAAACACCAGAATTTGAAGATACAAGGTATGGCCCAATACTTTTGTCCATGTAGTGAAGGTTCACCTATCATATCAGGACATATACACACCAATAAAGTCTTGGAAGAGGCCATAGAAAATTATAATTGAAAGGCTATTTTCTCACATAAGACTATACAATCTGATTTGCAACCAGAGGAGTTGGCTCTTGCTGGCTTTTACAAAATATGCACATTTCCAAATTGGCTTCACTCGGAAGCTGCTTCATCTTTTGAATACAATCTGTGATTAAGCTTAAATAGTTAATTCATTTATTAGAACTGACATTGGCAATTAGTGCAAAGTCCAAAGCACCATCATGGCGGTAGATTTTTTTCCCCTCTTGTTTTTATTCTTTAAATCTTTGCCCATCTGTAAGTGGTCAACCATTCTGAATCCAATTAGTACCTAATGTAAGGAGCGGTTTTAATGTTCAATCCTCAGTATGATCCTTCTCAGGGCTTTTCCAATTGTTTCCAGCCAAAAGCATATTGCCACATCATTTTCATTATAAAATAATTAACACAAACAACGCAATAATGGGTTCATGTGGCACAAAACTGCAATTTAATATTGTTATTTTAAAAGTCAGGCATGATTAAAAACAACACTGGGTCTGTTTTATTCAGTCATTTAATTATTCTCTCTTTCTTTGCACAAATAGAATATTATAAATGGGAAATCACACACGAGGTAGGTATTTGTGCATTTTTATTAATGTGAAGTGATGGGATTAAGTATTTAGTTTATAGGGATTTGAAGAGGAAGCTCAGTTTGATCTGAGCGATCGTTAGCTGTGTTTGTAAGTCCACGCTGTGCATCCACAAACTGGGATCATTGGGCCAGTTTATAAATGCAGACAAATCACGTGTTTTCAGCACTTGGCTTTAATATTCAGGCGATGAAGACGGCCAGCTTCATTCAGTCTATCACACGCACCTGAATACAGCATGTGCATCTCCTCCAAAGCCGCTGAATAAAAAGGTCTTTCTTTTCCTTGTTCTGTTTCATAACAGCATATGCTTGTTTCTCACTTTGACATTTGTGCAGGGCCAAATTTTTGAATAATGTGCACTGGTTTTGCATAACTAAATGTCACGCCCACTGCAGTCTGGTGGAGGAGGTCAGGGAACTGAAGCGATTTTTTTTCTCCTGGTCTGGGCTTTTGAGCAGTGAAGTACATTGAAATCAGGCTAATAAAGGCCATCACCCAGAGTACCTGTCTCCTTGCATCAATTAAGGCACAGATGAAGAAATGACCAAGTGTGCTGCTTACTGCATGCTCATTAGAATGCCAAGTTAAACTGGAGAATGCTGTGAGTCCGTGTTTACCAACAAAGGGGCACTTTAGAAGGAGATAGAGGAAGTCAGGGCGCGCATTTCCCAAATGCCTCCTTAAATGCCATCGTCAGCCTCTCTAAGGTCATTAGTTGGAAAAATCTTTCAGAGAAAGTTGAGGCAGAAGAACTGATACAGAGGGAAGCTGGCTCTAGTGGTGGTTTATTCAGCCCCTTAATCTCTCTGGTGGGTTGCATTTGTTGCAGGCTAAGCCCTGAAATGCCTGGCCTGTATCAGCATGATGGGATATGAGGAGCGACAGTGAGGGGAAAAGGAAGTGAAAAAGTGCAAAATAAGACAGATGTAGTCCGTTACAAAGCATCTTTCCATGTAATTTCTACTGCTGATCCTATTTGGCACGCTTTACTTATCTCCTCACGACCAGCACATTTATTCTACACAAAAATAAACAGAAAGATAAACAATGTGCACACTCTCTCTGCCTGTCTTAGCTTCTAGTCACACTGTCAGTGATTGCAGATTTGAAAAGGTTTCGACCTTTCCCTGATGAAATCAGTTCAGACAAGGAAAACTCAGTGCAACGAACTAGCTACATCCATAAAATTACACAGAAAAAAGGAATTTTACCGACCTGAACACAAACAAAAGATATAAAAAAGAAAAGAAAATTGAAGCAATGTCCTCAGAAATCCCCCCACAAGTATTTATACTGGTTACTGAATTTGTTGGTTTGCACTCACTTTCAAAAAAATCCAGAAAACAACAGATTAGTAAAATGTAATAAATCGATTTGCATGTCACTGAATGAATTAAGTATTTGGTCCTCTACATCCCAGCCAGAATTCTGGCTCCCACAGACTGGCTGTGTGTCCAAGAGGCACACAGATTACAAGGAAACAATCAATCAATTACCGATCCTGCTGATCTCAACTTGTTATGTGTACAAAGTACACCTGTCTGCATAAACAATTTCTTCAATTCCGACCTCTCCACCACCATGGGCAAGACCAAAGAGCAGCCAAATGATGTCAGGCACAAGATTGTAGACCTGCACAACACTGGCATGGGCTACAAGACAATCAGCAAGAGGCTTGGCGAGAAGTTGACAGCTATTGTTTGATTATTCAGAAATGGAAGAAATGTAAAATGACCATCAGTTGCCATCTGTCTGTGTATCTACATGCAAGAGCTTATCTCTTGGGGTAAGGATGATCATAAGAAAGGTCTATTGAATATGAAATTGCAACCCAAAACTAGAAAGGTGGAACTTGTTCATGATCTGAAGGCAGTTGGGAACACAGTCAGCAAGATCATTGGTAACACACTGCACTAGATTGAATTGAAATCTTGCAGCGCCAACAAGGTTCCCCTGCCTAAAGAAGCACATGTACAGACCTGTCTTAAAAAGTTTGCCAGTGAACATCTAAATGAGTCAGAGAAGGTTTGGGAGAAGGCGCTGTGGTCAGATGAAACCAAATCAAGCTCTTTGGCATCAAACCGACCCACCATGTTTGGGGGAAGAAACTGGCTGAGTATGACCCAAAGACACCATCCACACAGTCAAGATGGAAACATTATGCTTTGTTCTAAGGGTTCAGGATGACTTCACTGCACTGAGGGCCAATGAAAGGGGGCCTTGTGTTGCAAAATCTTGGACCAGAACCCCCTTCCCTCAGTCAGAACACAGAAGATGGGTTTGAGTAGGTTTTCCGGCATGACAGTAACCCAAAACTTACCACCAAGGCAACAAAGGAGTGGCTAAAGAAGAAGCACATTAATGTCATGGAACGACTTAACCAGTCTCCAGACCTAAGTCTGATAGAAAATCTGTGGAAGAAGTTAAAGCTTCAAGTTTCCAAGCAGCAGCCAAGAAACCTAAAGGATTTAAAGAGTTTCTGTAAAGAGGCTGAGAAGGGTTCTTGTCTTCTTGTACTAAGTCAAGTTTTGCTGGAGGATCAAACACTTATTTCACTCAATGACATGCAAATCAATGTATAACTTGAAAACCCAAGTCTTTTGCACAATGCTGTACATGAGATGGATGTTGCAGCTTTTATATATACCGACCACCTCCCAGTGATGGTAGTGTTTTCTTAAGACGTAAGTATAAATGTAACGCACCCTGTAAGAGAACACAGGCCTATTAGAAAGAGGCGCTAACAGGGGAACTCAGATAAAGCTCCCTAACACTCACTAACCAGCACAGTGTTGAGAGCATCGTGTGTTTCAATTGTTTCTTTGATTAATGAGCGCTCTCCTGCAATATGGGGTGCATAGAAAATTGAGTGTTCCCATTTTATCTATACATTATAATTATGCCTCCATATCCCCCTTGAGATCATAAATTAGGGCCTCTGCCCAGTTTTATGGATGGTGTATATGCAATTACCACAGCCAACATGCTATAAAGAAATGCGTCCGGTCCTGTGGTGTGGTGTAGTAAAGTAAAGGTTTGTGAAACTGTGGAAACCTATAGTGTACACACATGTTCTTTTTTTTTTTTTTTTGCATTCTAACAACATGTGTCTGACTTCATCGGCCCTGCAGCACAAGAGCTCGGCAGAGAGTTCCACCACAAATATTAACATTTCCAATCTGTTGTGCTGCTCTACAGCAAATAGGACCGACACGACTCAGGGAGTGTTAATAAATCATGATTATGAAGCACCATTGGCTGCAGCTTCCCTCGGCAGCCAGCGAATAAATTCCATCCCAGTTTTGTCTGTGGGCACACCCCGCATGATGATACAAGTCGTTAGGTAATTATACAGCAATTAAGATTCTGATAGAAGAAACAGCAGGTTGGTCC
The DNA here is from genome assembly GCF_057382185.1 of Mchenga conophoros. Lineage (NCBI taxonomy): Eukaryota > Metazoa > Chordata > Actinopteri > Cichliformes > Cichlidae > Mchenga > Mchenga conophoros. Next base: position 51,635,143 of record NC_140532.1, read on the forward strand.
GCCCTCCTAGTGACACACGATGAACAGGATGTCTCTAATCAACTTACTTTGATAGTTCCCCTTGACCAGAACTTATAGATTCATGGAGCGCCTCTCTTGCTTGTTTGCTTGCTGTTATATAAAGGAAGCCGGCTTGTGTTCACAAGGCGACAAGCCATCATCATTCATTTCCAAAAAAAAAGAAGAGGATAATTTTAACTAGCTTCCTTTTCTAATAAACAGCCAGCGCTATTCAAGTGTCAGTCCAGGGGACACATCATAAGAAACATTTATAATACATGACTCAGAGGACACATTGCTTTCCTCTCATTCATCATTTGCATAGTGTCTGAGCCAGGTATATATTTTTAACGCATCCTGAAAAGTGTCTGTGTGGGTGTGTATGTGTGTGTGTGTTTGTTCAGTGAAAATTGTTCATAATTTGAGGAGACCTGACAGGGGAAAATGATAAAGATACGATTACGACACTCCAAAGTATCGCTTGCTGTGTATAAACCACTTTGATGCCAAAACTGTTAAGCAAGTTCATGATTGAGTTAATAAAAATTGCACGGATTGTGTTCAAACGATGCTGAAAACACAAAACTGATTTTCATTTATTACCTCCCCACTTTCCCTCTCTGTGGTCCAAGTTGAAGTACTAATGCTACTACCTCCTATTTAAAATAAAAGCATTTGTTCGCCTTCGTAAAAGCATAAAAGAACAGCATGGACTACTATGCCAATATAAAGGAAATACAACAATGAAAGACAGAAGGCCACATAGGGAGTAAAAACTGGAGAACGCTCCCCACAGAGGGGAGTAAAGGACGTAAAAAGGAGAAGAAAAAAAACATAACAAAGTCAAGGTGACTGGTGAGAGCAGGTGGAGTTTTTAGCTGACAGGAAGAAGGAAGCGGGAGAGAGCAAGAGACTGACAAGGGAGTCTGCCGAACAAGAAGAGGCAGAGAGGGAGAGAGAAAGAGCGTGTGACAGAGAAGGAGACAACCAGATTGAGAAGAGACATAAGAGACAGGAAATCTGCAAGCAAATTAGACATCATTAGCCAAGAGGCGGTTAACAAGTCTAATTAGGGGAGAGGCAGGCAGGCAGTGATACTAGACTTGCTTCCGGACCTCAGACACATGCACACAGAGTCAGTGATATAACCCACACACACTCACACACACAAACATAATGCGCACTCTCAGCCAAAGCTCCAGGCATCTCTTAACTAGGTCATATCTCTGAGTCTTCAAGTTGTAGGGTAGGAAAGAAGACGGGTAAGGAGAGGAAGAGAGAGATTGAGGGAAGATAAAGGATGGAGGGTGAGACCTTGGATGGGATAGTTGTCTGCTCTTGGTGAGATGGAGTCGTTTAAAAGCTGTGCGAACGAGATAGCGTGGAAAAGGCTCAGGGAGGAAAATAAAGAGCGCACGCTGACAGACATGTAAGCATATCTAAATAAGCGCACACAGGTTGACTTGTTTACACACCCAACAGCTGCCGTTTTACTTCTGTCATTTATGGAACGTTACATTTGGGATGTGAATGTGAAAGCGTGCTCCGACTGCTGTTATTGTCACCCACAAGAAAAAAAGTCTGGTACTTTAAATACAGACTCTTAGATTATCTGTTATTATAAAGATTAGTTGAAATGAGGATACTGCTGTATTAGTAGAGCCACCCAGTTTTTAAGTTTTGAGTGATAGCTTGCCAATGCTCCTGAGGGATGGCTGAGCTACATTCCCTTGAAGTGATGATGACTGAATGTCAGTTCTAGAAAGACTAAAAAAAAGAAATGTTTCAGTCAAAGAGCCTCCATCTTTCTGTTCTTCCCCTCTCTCACGGGCCCAGTGATAGAAAATATTGTCTCAAGAACCCGTGATGATCCCTCGTGTCATGTAACACTGGCTGAATACTTCAGACTTCATTTTAGAACTAGAGATTTGGATCTGTATTTTATTGAATGGCATTATATTGAAATGCCCTTTTCCCAAATTCATTTGGAAAAAGGGCATTGCAGCTCCCTCCTCGTGGAATCAGATGCAACATCTCTTAAAACTTTAAGAGCTGGTCTCGCTAAATGTATTTAAGGTGTTTTTAGGTAACCTGGAGGCAGTTACTTCAGGCTACAAATGTTTTTCATGAATATTACGACTCACCCAAGACTATGCCTTTTACTTATGTTTTGGGCTTTATTGACAAAGAACTTCAAGAATTTTGGTGGTTTTTGCTTTTTTACTACTTGTACTACTTTTTTTTATCACTTGTAGTAGATTTGCATACTTGCCTGTTCTGTGTGTATTTACTACTGTTGATTGTCCTGGACATCATTTTGGGGTTGGAACACAATGCTAAATTTTGCTCTACAAGGGCCTGATATCCTCCCTCCTCTTAGAAACTATATCAGGTAAAAAGACAATTCTTTGTTTTTAGATTCATCAGGTCACAATAAGCCCAAATAGCAAAGAGAAATTTAAAAATGCATGCCATGAAAGAGTTTGGGTCTTAGGAAGTTAATTTTAGATCCCATTACATTTTTCAGTAACACAGTAATGTAACGCATTACTGGGCTAAATACAGTAATGACATTATAGCTAGAATGACGGTGTTACTTGCGTTACAAAGCTCCTTCAATTATCTGAGGAAGATTGAGCAAATAAACAAATAAATAAAAAAAAGAAAAAGCAAAAAAATCAAATGACTGCTTTGAAGTCTCTTTGGGCTGGCTTTTAACTCTTTGTGTTCTTGGTTTTGTGTTCATGTGTAAACACTAAAAGAAAGATCCTATTTGCCGTCATCAGGACAGGGATTTGTGTCAGTGTGTGGGACTGTAGCCTCAGGTTTATTCTGTTAAGTGGCTTGGTAATGCGTAACTAATGTAGCAAACAGCGTAACTGATTACTTTATCTGGCAAGTAATTAAGTAATGTACTACATCACTTTTAAGGAAAGTAATGAGTAATGTGCAAAACTTGTTTTTTTTTAGTAATGCCTCCGACATTGAAAAAGAGACTCTATAAACAATAAACACTAATAGAAACTAATCGTGGCATTATTGAGCACTTCCACATGAGACTAACGGTAAAACTGTACTCAAATATGACACAATGAAATTTACACTTTTCTACTTTTTTGTCTTGATTCTGAATTGACACTTGAAGCTGTCAAAACAATATGTGAAATTATTCACAGTGGTTTGTTACTCTTATCTATCAGAAAGAGCATTTCTCATTCTTTGTTTGCAAATAATGTTTTAGCACATTTAGGCAAATGACCAGACACAGCTGCTGGGAATTGCGACAAATGTCAGTTGGATTTGTTTTTGTCAGCAAAATGCATTTTACTGTTTTTCTATAAGACGAGTAGTTTAACTCTCCAAAGTTAGTTTTTTCAACGTGCAGGTCATCAAATGTAGAATAGTACAGAAAAGCCGACATTTCATAAATTGCATTGTTATGGAGTGGCTGATGTGATCAACCAGTAAATTTGTTTCCAGGTGAAACGCAAGGAAAGCTTCAAGGAAGGCATATATTGCCCAGCTAGCTTTGCTCCTTCAAGTCACACTACATAGAGACTGTTGCTGACTGGATGTTTGGTAAACTTAGTATTCTTTAATTGATTTTGAGTGGTTGCTGGAAGTTTCTGCGTTTCCTGGCAAATTGCTGGCAAGATGTGTAGTCCCGGACTAAGTAATTAACGGTTCTGGTAGCTTGCTTGCTATCGCTAGCTTAAATTGGACACAAAGAGATATACGGTGGTGCACCAAAAAACACCTTGCGGTTACTTTGGTTACTAGGAGACTTTACAGGTTTAAGTCATGAGTATTTTTTTTACAATTTTATGACACTTGAGAGACACAGAGTTACAATCATTTCTGATTCTGCTCAGAGAAAAACATTGAAGCTAAAGCGTGCCCTTGGAGAAGAAACAGGAGTAATAATGTGTGATATTACAGTATATGAAGGGGGAGACAACACAAAATAGGAAGATGTATTTTGATTTGTTTACTGTTTTGTCTCCTGTTACACTGCAATAGAAAGCATTTAGCATCAGTAGTTTACATGTATTTTTTTCTTTTCTATCCAGTGCAGTGTTATTGTTTTCCATTCTCAATTACATTACTATCCCTGCAAATTTACATGCAAATGTGAGTGCTCTTTTGCCTGACAATGTAAAACGTTGTGCTCCTGAAATCAGCATCTAAACAGTATTCAATTAGCAGTCAGTTATCATAATAATATTCTGGTACAGTGGGCATTCAGCAAGAGGACAAAAAAAAGGAGGACAAGAATTAGGACAAAAGGAGATGAGAAACACACTTCTAGGATTTTCCAGGCTCATCTTGTTTCCTCCCACAGCCCAAATACAGTATTTTTGGTTAATTAGTGATTCACAATTGGCTGTAGGTGTGGATGTGTGTGTTTCTCCATTATCCCTGTGATGGACTAGCATGGTGTACTCAACATTTCTCCACTGTATGCTGGGAAAGAATCCAGACCCCCCTGGTAACTCTAAGCTGGATAAGGCCCCAATCTCACAGGCTTAGAGACCAGTCGGTGACCCCCTTGCTACTGCTGATGATTTGGAAAAAATGTGGAAGGGTTGCTGGCTGGGTGAAATCAATTGCAAAAATACTTGCTGAATACTAGAATCCCGAGCCTCCTAGTAGATGCACCTATGATATCAATTTCAAAATCCTACGTTGCCTTGTTCTCAACTTATTGCATTCACAAGATTTTCAGGAAGCCTGGCCTTTGACCTGAACCTTGAGATCGAGGTCACTGAGATTTGACCTCGCCCAGGATTTTTAGTAGAGACACTTGTGGTATCAATTTCAAATTCCTATGTCTCTTCATTCTTGAGATATTGGATTCACAAACATTACCAGATGCAATAAATAAGGAATCTGCAAAACTGCATTATGCGAATCATTACTTCTTCTTCTCTATTGCATTTTTCAGCTCTACACCTGCCCCCTAGGATGAGGAGGATGTGCGTGGACTCTTTTGCACTTCTAAACCGGACGCCATTACCTCCCTGCCTGCTGCCATCGGCATAGCCCGCATTGGCTCTACATAGATTCACCACAGACCTCCAGTAAATGGACCCTGTGACAATGGACAGATGGACGAATAGATAGCGAGCTATAGGCTATTTACAAAAATCCACCTCTATTAAAAAGGATTATTCTTTATTATTTAGACCACTCTTGACTTCTGAATTCCATGTGAAGTTTGCCATATGTGTTTTCTTTTTTATATTTATACTCTCCAAACTTTAGTTTACACTTCTGACCAACACTCAAGATGTTTTCTCGTATACAACCAAGGCCCCCCAAAGACACAGAGAGATTAAAAAAAGCTGTTTTGACAGACTGTGGCACACTCCCTATAAGTAGTACGTTGACTGTGAAACTAGTGAAGTGCACCTTTAAAAATGAAATGCACTTGATTTATGAATTCAACATTTTCATGCTTTTTTTTCCCTACTTCAGCTGGAGTCGCTGAAACAGAAATACTGCTGACTGGCTGTCAGTGAAGTGGCACCAAATTCATTATGAATTCCTGACATTTTTCTAATTTATCACATGAACACAGCTGTGTACAACGCAATGTCAATGTTTCACTTATTACCTGTCTCTGGATGGCACGTTCCATGCTGGTGGCAGTTGCATGGAACGCATGCCGAGAGAGGCCCTCTAGCAGGCTCTTCCCGGGTAAATCCGGGGGCACACTGTTCACAAAACTGGCCCGCAAAGCCCGGGGGACAGGAACAGGATTCCACCCACAGAGCAGGAGGAAAGGCTGGGTCAGCTGAGACGACTGCTGAGGTCATGGTTACTCCTGCGAGCTGTGATGTGTCTGGCAAGGAAGGAAAAGGAGGAATGTCAAAGATGTTAATACAAATCTTTCTCTGGAATAAGCGACAGGTGCAAGTGTGTGTGTGTGTGTGGTGGTGGTGATAGTGGGAGATCTCTGCATCTTGTTAAGCAGTAGGTTATTAGCATTTGTTGCAGTGCCGTCCCTCTCTCCCTGTCTCATTATAGGTTTTGGCCTGTGTTTACATTTTACAGTCAGATACACACATGCACCCACACATACACACTAACACAATAACCGATTCATCCACCCACACGGCCATAAATGCCGCACTTAATGCTTGCTTACACACATGTGCCTGCACGTGCCCACACACGTACACTTGTGATCCAGGGACTCTTTGATATAGCAAATGAATAAATCACTGCAGCAGAGCAAGACAAGAAAAAAAAACCAGACAGGAGACTCTGTGGAGGTATGTCAAACGTGCAGTTCCTGTGGGGTTTTCAAGATCCCGCTCTCCTCTCATGAATAGTGATGGGAGCAGGCCATGCTGAACTGTATCCCTCTCACCCTTTACTGCCTGAGCCACAGCCGCAGAACACAAAATTACTTTTGGTGTACATTACCGTGTCCGTTTTCAATAGCCAGACAGACGATAGACGGACAGATTCTATGCACGTATGACTATGTAGCAGTTGTCAGATAAGGAATAAACCAAGTGTGGATGAGCGACTGCATAATGACCTGAGTGGCAGAAACGGCAAGGGGCAAGACAGTGGAAGAACCAGAGGAGAGGATGGACCTTGACATCTAACAAGCCATGATTCAGAGATTCCTTGAGCGGTGATGAAAGACGGTTCATTTACACCTCTGAGGGATAATCAGTAGGCAAGCCAGTCCTCTTCCCTTTCCGCAACTTGCCTTAGCCTCTACCCTTTACTCTCCAGTAGCTCCTGAATTCTATTAGCTCGTTCAACGGGTGGAAATGTGCAATTAAAACAGTTTTCAGATACTGAAGCCTATATTTTGGTTAATTAAAAGGCTTCCATTTTAAGTCGTGCTGCGCAAGTTCTCTCCATCAATCCTTTTTCTGCAGGAAACCTTGTCAGAGCAGTTGAGATTTTACTTGCAACAAATGACTTTACAGCAGCCTGGCAGACTCTGACAATTTAGGTCTCCTTAGGCGCCTGTACATTTAACCATTAAGCCATTGATTTCCCATAAACTTTCAATACAGCCACACTTGCTTTTCAAACCTAATTTTTTTTTGTGGTGGGGAAAATAAAAGCTCTTTACTGCGACTGTCATCACAGCCTTGCCTTAGTAACCTAAAGACAATACTGTCACTTAAGTAATACAGTTCTGTTAATAAGACACTCTCTGTGGTGCAGGGAGAATTTTAAAGAATGAAGGAAAATGTGAGAGGCAGAGATGAGAATGATGAGAGGACAGCTTTATGGGGTTTGGATATTAAAGTTTGTTGCACCGCCTGCAGCGATAAAGCACTTCTAACACTGTTTGAGAATGAGTTTGAGACCTAACACAAGTTATTAACAGTTTCTCCCCCATAATGTGCAAAAGATGCAGTGTAAACTGTGTGCTTGACTTTGATACCACGTTCATGTGGGTAGGTAGGTGGGTGGGTACAGAAAACAGCTTGATGGAATATGCATGAGTGTGCCTGTGTGTGTGGGTTTTTTTTATTTTTGTGCCTAAACGCCATGCATGTGGAACTACATAAGAGTCTGTGTGGTGACGCCTGCACCAAGCAGCTAATTAAAATGGTGTAAGTAAGTGTGAGGAAGCTGGTGATTTTGTCCAGCTGTTCTGTCTCCTCCACGCTTTAATCCACCGTAATGCCTCTCAGATCCCGCTGGTTCATTACAATACAAACTATCAAATTTAAAGAACTCATCGCAAACATTTGGGAATAAATGTCCCGTTCTGTTGCAGAGCCAGATAGGGGACAGTTGAACGATTCCTCGAGCACAAACACCAACACCGATTTACTAGCAAGTTCTGCTGCAGCTTGAATAATGTGTTCCTGTCTGGTTAAAGAAAACGGTCATAAAAAACAATGATTTTAGTAATTTTGTAGGCCTCTAAATGTTGGCATTATTTGTAAATAGTGCTTTCAGAAAAATAGATTTGATAGATTTTATTTGCTCCTACAGCACATACCACCCATTTAAGGCTCCAGTGTAAGTCATGTAAAAATGAATTGGATATGCTTGTTGGGACAAGTTCATAAACACAAACCAACACTTACAGTTGTGTCCCCCAGCATTGCTGATCTTGAGAGCCGTCAGGTTGTAAAGGAGGAGTTGGAAGTCAAAGGCAGAAAGAGCAGGTTTAAATCTCTTCTCGTTTTCATCAAGCCTGTCAAAAAGGAAAACAGCAAACGTGTCATTTATTTAATATTTGCTAAAAGGCCTGCAGGGCTTTATCAAAATTTTAATTTCGAATGTAGTGACCTGTCGAACAAATTTTAAAGACTGTTGGACACATGAAACACATGCAAATGGAGAACATTGCATGGCATTTTTAGGGGGAAGATAATATTAACCTATTATATATGAAAATCCAAAGAATTGGGATTTATAATAAATGATTTCTAAAAACATATAAATGTTAAGATTTGCTGACAATGTTCATTCATTCAATCATACTGGCTCACCCAGACATATATACACAGAGATAGGGCTGCTCGATTATGGCAAAAATGATAATCACGATTATTTTCACTGAAATTGAGATCTCGATTATTTGACGATATTTATTTAACCCTTTAAGACTTACCATAGAACCAAGTCCGCCAGAGCTTATATTATTTATTTTTTTACATGCTGTAGTGCCATTTTTGGGAGCATTTCAAGTTGCTATACATCAATACAACTGTTATAGCCCATATTTTAATAATATGTATGCATTAAGCCCATAGTAATTACATTAATTGCAAAAAAGTGCAATAAACTACAAAAAAATTGAAAATCGTTTTTGTTTTTTACATATATTTCTACTTGGAGAAATTTAAGAGGCTTATCCCTCAAAACTTTAAATACAAAAAAGTTGCAAAAAATAGTTTCCCACCACAGGAAATTTATTTTGAGTGTCTTCATAGTTTTATTTTGGAGATACAGCAATTTTTATATACTGCAGGAAAAACAAAAAAACAATCCTATGATGCAAATTTGCAAAGAAAACAGCATGTGCATCAAAATAAACTATTTCCAGCAGTGCAATATGAGTTCTAAGCATCCCAGCAACTATTCAGAAAAGTCAAACATGACTTATAAAAACACCAGTATAGGTTTTTAAGGCCTACAAGTAAAAAACTACATTTTCCGCGAAATGACGTCACTTCTGGTTTCAGACAGGAAATGGCGGACATGCGATAGTTCGCGTTGAGTCTTTTTCAATGTGGGAAGTGTTATGAACAGCTGATCGGATCGGCAAAGCGTGTTTCTGGAATATTATGTTTTTGTTCCTGCAAGCGCTTTTTATGCAATTTTTGCAAAGCTATATGTGGAAGGAAACCGTGACCGAGGACAAGCTGATGGCATAAGATGTAAGTAAAACTGTAACAAAGTTTACACACTGTGTCTACTTGATCCACGTCTGACTCCGCAAACCCATAATGTTTCCACACCACTGAAGTTTTTTTTTTTACCTCTCTTTTCAACCAACGGCAGTCACTCTCCTCTCCAAATAACTTCTGCTTAGCTTTCCGAGCTTCCCTCGAGTCCTCTTAATTGTTGTGAGGCGTGTTCGAAATGCAGAGAGGTGCGCTCGATTTGCCACACGGAGCAGCGTGAGAGTAAAGCACGAGGGTGGGGCTAATAATTGGCTCAGTCATTTTTAATGATCGTTGAAAGCCCAGATCGTAATCGTGATTAAAATTCGATTAATTGAGCAGCCCTACACAGAGACGTATGTTACAAGTAAAAAGAGATTTGTGTCCTACACATACAAAATATGATTAATCTAAACAATTCGATCAACTGTCTTATTGCCTCTTGTGATAGATCATATGATCCTTGCATATGTCTTGACCGTCTATGTCAGTTTACATCATGGCAACCAACTCTTTCTTGAGGGTTTTCTTTCTCCAGACATGCTGTTTTTTTGCACAAGCTCTTCAGGTTTCTTACACTTGTTTTCACACTGTTTATGTGCCAAAAGAGAAATGATTTAAACCAGTTTTGAAATGTGATTTCACTAATTCATGAGCCCGAGGCACTTTGTCAAGCTAGCCATGCAGTAGTGGTTACACTTTGACTTGGATTGTCAGCTTTGTTCTTCATATTTCAACTTGTGATCTTTAAAAAATATTACAACTTCAATCTTAATACTTTTAGCTCATTTTCCACATTTAACTTTGTTCCCCATGTTTTCCATAATGCACCCCTAAAAGTTGGTATGAAACACAGAAAACAATTCAAAAAAGAAAACAACCGAATGTAAATATGCTGACTTCAACATATATTCAGGGTCTTCATCACAGAGATTTGCCATCTGTTGGAGGATGTTCTGCTAAGGCAGTCAGCACAGCTGACATCTGCCTGTTTTACTTCTGGCATCACGCGTACTTTCCATCTTGATGACAGGTGCTGTGTCAGCTCTGCGCCGTGTTGTTGTGTTGAAAAATTTTCACCCGCTGTTGTGTCAAGGTCCCAAAGGTAAGGAACAGCCGAATTAAGTGATATATTCATATACTCTCCATTAAGGAATGACTTACAGGTAACGTTGTCTAATATATGGGACTCAGCACTGCATCATTACCAAATCGTGTTTCCCATTAATAAAAATATGCTCCATTAGTCAAGCTATCGAGTCTGCGGTTACAAACGCCGTCCCAATACATGGAATTTAATCCACTAAACATTTTTATAGTACAGATAATACCAAGGATGAAATAGTAAGAATTACACCTAGTATTTGCTGGCTATTGCTTTAAAATTTAATTTGAATGTCCAAAAAACCATTAGATACCTGTTTTAGAATACGGGGATTGCTTAATTCATCCAGCACCATCACCAACCCCAAAAAGTTTAACTTGTCCAACACTTTAACTTATTCTGAAAATATCACCTTTGTATTAGCCTCAGCTTTAATTTGTGTACCAACCTAGGACTAAAAAATATAGCACACATTGAAGTGCCAAGAAGTGTAGTTCCTCAAATGGACAAATGTAGAAATATGCAGTCTGTGGCCAGACAAGCTTGCTAGCATTAAGTGAAAACTTAGCTTTAACCATGTCCTAATATGATCATTTCCAGCTCCAAAAATTAAACAGACAAATAAATAGTTCATTTAAAAAAAAATAAATATGTGGAAACATACATGGAAATACTGTGTTTAAAGCAAAAACATTGTTTGTACAATTCTAATAAGCTTGTAAGTTAATATTTGGAATACTGAAACATATTTAAAATAAAAGCCGACACACTGAATTTAATATTTTTTATTTTATGTTTGTTTATTTAATTGTAATTCTGAGCATTTTGTGGCTTTTGGTGTTTTGGGAAACTAAAAATAATAATCAAAATTCAATAATAATGATGATAATAATAGCCCTAAGGTCTTATGATGTCTTTCTAGCGACTCTTCCACTGAGAGCATTTGGGATGAAGCTTCACAAACAGTAGATGAATCATCTGAAGGACCAGGTGCATCTCTCAGGTTTTTTGCCAGGTCATTAATTAGTTGAAAATTGTTTCCCTTGTTAGCTAAATGTAAAGAAATGGGGACTGATTCAAGACCTTTGCACAACACTCAATAAATAATTAAATAAATGAAAAAGCAATTGCAATAAAGCTAAAATACGGGCTTCATAATTGGAGTGAACAAACTAGTGGATGCCTTTTATCTTTTACAGTATGTGTTCAATGTTAAAAACAGCGCCATGCCTTTTCAAAGCTAGTGTCATTGTTCACGCTTGTTTAAAAAAAGAATAAACACGATGGTTGTGCCCCTTTCTGTCTTTTTTTTTGAAATTGGTAATACATTATGAAATCAAAACCTTGTCATCACAGACAAGAACCTTAAAAGAATGAATTGCGAAACCCTTGGTTTGTTAACCATATCAGGCTAAGTCAGGCTTTTTATGTGCAAGTGTTTGAGGGCCTCTATTTTATTAGGTCAATTGTTCTCAGCATGACACTAGCTCACTTTGAAAATGCTTTGTTTTCTGCCTGGCCTGGGTTGTAGCATTCAGATTCACACTGTGCATGTTTATGTGTATGTATGTGTGTGCGTGCGTGCGTGCATTCCTGGCTTGCCACACACTCTCGCCGGATGCGGCGGGTCCTTGTTCCCTGGCCTGACATGTAGGCACAGTAATAAAGAGAGGCAATTACAAACTGGGCCTCAAAGCCATGGTAATGGAGCTGGTCAGACAGCGATAAGCAGAGTGTGCATGAAAGTGAACAAACTCCCAGTCATGCTTTCCCCATGGAGCGTCAGTGTCCTTTTTAATCAGCACCAAGCAGAGCGCGAAGAGCCACACTGTAATTAAGGCTGCTCCACGGAGGATGAGAGGAGATCATCAGGAGAGAAAAGCCCAAAAGAATAGCGGGCACACACAAACACAAACGAGCACACACAAGTACCCTTAGAGAGGACAGATAGAGATACAAGGTGAGCAAGATAGCAAGACACAAGCAGTGTATAAAAAACAGAGGAATGATGAAGTACATGACTGCAATGTAGATACCAAAAGATACAGGCATACATGTGGGAACATGTTATGAGCTATCCATTGTGCCAATCTGTCGTTGTCTAATTAAAGTAACTAACTATGAGGTTCATTTTAATTACTAGGAATACAAATACATGACCCAAAAACTGGCATATTAAACCCAAGTTACTTGGAGTAAATGATGGTTTCAGACCAAGCTATGTTCGGCAAACACTCAAAGATATTTACAATATATGCTTCTAATGGAATAAAATAAAATATTTATTTATTTTGGAAGCAAGCGAGAGTGATGTTATAGACTATAAAAAATGGATGTAGCCATCATTTAGTTGCAAATTGGTTTGTGGACTTGCAGTTCTGATTTGAGCATTTAGGCCACTGAGGGCACTCTACTCTAACAACAGCGATCCCCTTTTTGCCATTAGAAAGAATGCCTGGAGGCTAACACCGTGTATATACTCGGTGTGGGTCTGTGACGCAGATTTGTTCTTTAATATTTCTTCTACACCTTCTGCACAACAGAAACATTTCAGAAACACAGCACTTAGTTTACACAAGGTCTTTTATTTTGAAAATGTCCTGACCCATATGCCTTTCCAAACTATACGGTTGGTGCTGTGAGGTAGAGAGAGCCATGGATTTACAAGCATTGCAATATGATGCAGCTGGCCCCAGTGGAAATCACATATAAGCCCATCTTTTATATACAGTCTATATGAAGTTTCTCAAACAGGCCTGAAGAGGGTCGTTGTATCATAAATAAGCCAAAACTACTTTTCACAAGCATTCATCTATGTAGTTTGTTGAAAGACTACTTTTAGCATTTAAAATGGGGAAGAGCTGATACTTTATGTTATGAATTGCAAGGGCTTGGCATCTTATCACATGAATATTACAGTTTTTTCTGAATGCTTAAACCCTAACTGTGATTCCTGTAGCACAATCTCTAAAACTATTCAGACTTATAGCAAAACCACTCACTGAGTTTGCAAAACTAAAAGCACAAAAACTGCTTTGCACTCAGTTTGCAATTTTGTAATACACACTTTGCAAAACTGTAGGCACAATTCACTGCACAACACTCAATTACCAAATTTCCAACACACTCCTAGCAAAAGTATACACATGTATGGCTATCATTAACACTAATTTGCCAACTGTCTGGCACACTTTCACATGTGAAAACTTTTTTAGATAATTAGTTCACTTTGCAATCAGCCTAAGCACTATAATACAGGTAAGCTGTGTGTGCGGAGTACAATGGAGGGAGCAGAAAGAGTGAGAAGTAGAGGAGGCCGAGGAAGAGGACGTGGAGGTGAAGAAGTAGGATGAAGAGGACGACAAGGACAAGGAGGAGCAAGAGGAAGACGAGGAGGGGGGAGAGGAAGCATGTTCACTGCAGACCAAGAAACCCATATAGTCATTATGGCGATTGCAAATAATCCTATACTTGGAAATAAACACTTGTGTTTGTTTTGATGTGTTTGAATAAACACCAGTACTTGAAGTTTGGATCCCTCTATGCTTATGGATCTATGACAGCAGTATGAGCTCAAACTGACATAGCCTACCTTGTGCACAGAGAAAGCAAAAGCCAGATGTGTTTTGTATTCATACCATCAGTGTGCAGTTGGCGCATTGTGTGCTTAGTAGATGATAGCTTGTGTGTACTGTTTGATACGGAAACACCATTTTTACGAAGGTGTGAAGAGTTAATCTAGCTGTGTTTGCTTTTGCAAGAGAACTACAATGCTTTGATGATTGGGTGACAGGTTTTCTTATTTGTGTGAAGAGTTTTGCAAAATTAGCCAATAGTTACAAATAATGTGCTTAAGCAATCAGAAAAAACTGTAAGCTTACATGGTGAAGCACAAAGCGCTACAGGCAAGTCAATAAAACCTCTCCGCCTACTGATTTCAAAGGAACAAAAAGTGAACAGAGAGAACATCAGAGAGAAGAGTGAAAGCTACCTCATATACTGTAAGCCATTCACCCCCCTCCTCTCATCAATCCCCTCCACTTGAATCCCTGAGCTTCCATATATTTCTTCTTCAACTGATTCCGAAATGATCTCTGCTATCAAGTGGGAACACAAAGCCACTTAACAGGTTAAGATATTTATCATTTCTGAATGCAGATGCTGTCAGTCAGGAGAGATTTGGCGCGTGTGTTTATGCTCATGTTTATTTATGCTTTCGCCCAGCTTTGGCAAAAACACTTAGAAGCACATATATTTTCACTTTCTGAGCACAATTATTTTTAATACTTGTATTGCATCTAATTGTTGCACATAAAAAAATTAAATGCTAAACTATTTGTGTATGTATGTGCGAAGAGAAATAGAGGGAATGATACAGCGAAGTGCATCTAAGCATGTACCTGACAAGAGTAATAAGTTCTGTGGAGAACTGTGGAGAAGAACATTTAATCACTGGCTCTTTCCCCAAGCTCCACTGCATTTCAGAGAGAGGATCAACAAGTCCCTTTAGCCAGGGCTTTTGGTGGTAAGAGAAGAGTCATTACTGGTGCACAGACACCAGTGACAGGCAGGGAAGAATTGGACAGAGAGTCATAAGCAGTGTGCCAGACGAAGGGCTGAATCCTTTTTTGATGGACCGGGCAAAGAAGACATGCTCTTCTCAGCTTAAAAAACAAGGGTAAACCTAAGCCACTGTTCCATAATAAGATTATGCACAAGAACCAGAGTACAGATAAGAGCTCCCTTTTAAAGCAAACAGATATTAGATGTACCAATATTGTAGATCACTGTCAACTTGTTTGCAAGTTTATCATGTAAGAGGCACTGTGAGTCAAAAAGAAGTCAAGAAAGAATAAAAACTGGAGCATCACGATTAGTAGAAACTGTAACTTTAATAATTCTCCATCCATCCATCCATCTTCATCCGCTTTGTCCGGGGCCGGGTCGCGGGGGCAGCAGCCTAAGCACACAATGCACCCGACCCCTATGGCGCCTCCTGCGGGTGGTGGGCCTGCGGGAGGATGGGCCCATGTCTCCTCTTCGGGCTGTGCCCGGCCGGACCCCATGGACTAAGGCCCGGCCACCAGACGCTCGCCCTCGGGCACCCTCCCCGGGCCTGGCTCCAGGGCGGGGCCCCGGTAACCCTATCCCGGGCAGGGTAAACTGTTCCCTCGGTGTCCTTTTCATAAGGGTCTTATGAATCGCTCTTTGTCTGGTCCCTCACCCTTTACTTCACTTTAATAATTCTGATTATTCTTTTTGATCAAAAAGTACTGAGTGTTTCAGTTTTAGCTAAAAACGATTTCCCCCCCTCCTATGAATTTAAAGTGAACCAAACAGAGAGCTAAAGGGAGGGCAGAATTGGACTTGGTATTCATGCACCAATCCATTTTCTTCCACTTATCCCATTCAGGGTGAAGGTTCAGAGTCGAAGAGCTGCTCCCAGTTGTCATGGAGTGAGAGGCAGTGTACCAATGGACAGGTTCCCAATCTGTAACAGGACTAACACATATAAACACACAATTCACATCTATGGACGATTTAGAGCCACCAATTAATCAGCTCTGCAAAACCTTCGGGGAGGAAGCAGAAATATCCAGAGAGAGCTGATGAAGATGTGGGGAGATGAATGCAAGCTTTAGTGGATTCAAACCCTGGACCATGTGGTGCTAACCAGAGGTGTGGACTCGAGTCACATGACTTGGACTCGAGTCAGACTCGAGTCATTAATTTTATGACTTTAGACTTGACTTGAAAAAATGTTCTAAGACTTGTGACTTGACTTGGACTTTTACACCAATGACCTGGGACTTGAATTGGACTTGAACCGGTTTACTTGAAAAGACTTGATATTTTACCCCAAATATAAAATTTAACATGCATATTATATAGAGATTGAAAATGTGACGTCATTCACGGGTAGAACCGCAAAGGATTCTGGGAACTCGTGGCAAGCGGTACTAGCGCACGCAGGCTTTCAATTGAAACCAGTCACACAGCGATAAAAAGAAACACAAAAATGTCAAGAAGCTGTTGTGTTATTAACTGCAATAGCCGGTCGCATGACAGCCACGGGAAGCCGACGGGTAAAGAGATCGGTTGTTATCGGATTACGTCGTTGAAGAGAAATTGTTCGAGCCATGTTTTCGAAGTAACAAAGAGGCGACTGGATTGCAGCCATTCAAAGATCAAATATAACGTCCCAGAACCCTCCAGCTCACAGGTTAGTCTGCTCCAAGCATTTACACGAAGGTCAGTGTTTTTTAGTAGTTAATACGTCATTTTCATAACATAATTAGTGATATAGGTTACAAGCAAGTCTGGCGCTGAACAGAAATTGTCGCGCTATGCTCCTTTATTTATTGTGCATAAATAGTGAATTGTCCTGACACAATATTGCGTTTCGCTTCTGTTATTATGGTACATTGACAAAAACATATACTTTTATTCACAGGATAAAACAGGTTTTTTGTATCACTAATTGCCCAGTATGATTACAGCATACAATATTATTGTCACTGCTACATTTCTGTGATGGGTACCAGAAATTATTTCCACTGCTAATTAATTACCGTTGAGCTCAAAGGTCCTATTAATAAACGGTTAACGAATGTGTATTTATGACGACAATTTGTGAGACTGGTAAACTTATGATACGTACGATGGTCTTTCGTTCTACACGGTGCATTTCAAGGTCCTGTACCCATCCGTCGGTAAACTGTACCTGGGCTTGTTGCAGTGACCTGAAGTTACTAAACTTCATGAGTGTATGCACTCACTCCAAGAACCGTATGATTATAAATATGCATATAAATATGCTACAATGAGATAGCTGACTTCATCTAACTAGCAAATGTTGTCCAGGCTACGTTGGTGATACAGTTTTTTTTAATGTGTATGATATTTTTGTCATGCGATTTTAAAGCTGGTCCTACAACCGCATCCAAGAATAACATGCAGCTTATCTCAGAACTGTCGGTGAAAATTATTCTTGGAGCTAGGTTTAATTGAGCTGCATTTTAAAGAGGTGCAATTTCACAATTTGTGTATATTTTCTACGTTCACTTTTGTCATGTGTTGAGAAAAACACAGATTTAAAATTACATGGTCTAATATTTACATTTAGCATAACTGCAACATTATTTTTTCGTTGTTTTTTTTTTAAAGACTCGAAAGGACTTGAAATTCAAAGTTTCAGACTTGTGACTTGACTCGGACTTTTACACCAGTGACTTGAGACTCGACTCTGACTTGCCTGACATTACTTGAGACTTGACTTGAGACTTGAGGATAAAGACTTGAGACTTACTTGAGACTTGCAAAACAATGACTTGGTCCCACCTCTGGTGCTAACTACCACACCAATGCGCCATCATGCAGATCTCAGTCTTTTATGATGAGTTGAAGGGGCTCACTACAGGATACATTTCAAATTAAAAGCACAATTTTTAAGAAAAGTTAATATAGTGGCAGTTTACAGGTAGCAAAAAAGCGGCCTTCATTATTTAAAATATTATCTTACACATATTATTGTTTACTGTGGTGTTACATTCTATAAACTGATTTTTATCCATCTGTGCTGTGTAGCTCACTCTGACAATAAGCATATTAAAGCTGTGTCCACACTGGAAGCGATTTGCTCAGCGTGCACCATTTTGAAACTGACTACTAGTCGCTTGTGGACATTTCAGTCTCCGGTTCCCTGATATGTCAATCAGCGGTTTCCTGCACTGACACTGGTAGTCGCTTCAGTTGGTTGCCTACAAGCTGAATTTGAAATTTGTCTCGCTTACCCACTTCAAGTCGCCAGCAGTTATTTTGCCTGCAGTCGCTTGAAGTCGCCAAATGTTATTGGTATATTATGCTCTCTGATGGCCACATCACTTCCAGTGTGGATGCAGCTTTAGAAGCTACTGCTGTAACAGCTGTGTGAGGCTGTAATTAAAGCAGTGCTTTGAGCTCAATGCTATTGCCAATAAGTTCCCGTGCTCTTAGAGGCGAGACTGTTATTTAGATGTTAAGCAGTTTGACCACAGCAGCTTAACATGTTAGCATTTTAGCGAGTGATAAATAACAGTAAACACAAAGCACAGACACTAAATAATGCTGCTAAATGTAGTTATGCAAACTGACCGGAGGAAAACATGAATGACCTACTTTGTGAATTATATGAATGTATTTATTTATATAAAAAGTGAAATAAAACTGGTAATAGGAGATGGTAAGTTTATAATAATAGTCATTACTCTGATCTAAATTTACTGCTCTTGTATTGATGTTTGTGTCAATGGCAGTGGCAGGTGGGTTTCATAGTTTGCATATGAATGGGAAGCTTTAACACTGGATGTTGTTTTTGAATAAATTTTTGAAGGAAATAAATCGCTTTCTTTTGTTGTCATGGTCCGCGGCCCGGCGTCCGGGGTGCTGCTGGGATGTCCACGCCCACGAGCGTGGCTGCTAACCCCACACCTGCATCCCATCCCAGGCGATCACCAGGTGGACTATTTAATCCTGCCCTACCTGCTGCTCCACGCCAGTCCGTAGTCGCCTCTCAGCGATCACAACTCGGCGTGTTTTTGTTTTCGAGCCACCTGCCTGTCCACCTGTCCGCCTGAGATTTGGTTCACATTCAGCTTCGCCGTCTCGACCCCTTTTGGAGCTCCACCCCCCTCTGGTTCACTCGGCCCGGCTATCACCGTGAGACGCACACTCCACCTTCCCTCGTATGCTGCCTTTGTTCCGCACCCCAGTAATCTGTCTCTCTTTTTGTTTTACAGCCTCTCACAGCCCCGCTCTCGGCGTTCCCTGTGCGGTCCCTCGGTTTCTTCTGGTTTCATACGTTGTTTTTCTGGCTACCCTCATGGGACACCTTTAGTTGCAATAAAAATTACTTTCTTTATTCGCTCCTACCCTAGTGTGTGTGTTCTGCTACTGGGTCCTGCCTGCGCTCGGAACTTCGGTTCATGACAGTACGGACTGGCCAGTATGGACCCAGCAGATCCACTCCGCTCCGCTATTAATAAACAGGGCGCTATCCTCGGTCGCCACGATCAGCAGCTCCAGTCTCTCCAAGACCGTTGTCAAGAGCTCAGTGACACTCAGAATAAATTACAAACTAGGCCGTCCGACCCCGTGCACCGCGGCGTGTCGCCTCCGCCGCTGGAAACCTTCCACGGGGAGCTGGACCTGTGTGGGGGGTTCCTTTTCCAGTGCTCCTTGTTTTTCAGTCGCACGCCTCACGCGTTCCCCACGGATACTGCTAAGATCTCCCACTTCGTGGGATTGTTACGGGGGCGTGCTCTAGCATGGGCTGAAGCCTACTTAAATTCTCACCCCATTCGTGATTGCGATTACGATGACTTCCTGGAGGAGTTCCAGGCTACGTTTTCCCCTCCGGTATCGGAGGACGATGCCGCGCAGAAGTTGCTGGGGCTCCGTCAGGGGCGGCGCAGTATTGCGGAGTACCGTTACAAACTGGATGAAATACGACTGCAGATCGCCACTCGACGGACTTTTAATAACTGTTCGTGCATGATTTTCACTGAAACCTGGCTGGACAGCGCCATTCCCGATGCGGCTATCGATCTAGCAGGCCGCACCGCCTATCGAGCCGACAGGTCTGCGGACTCGGGTAAGAAGACTGGCGGGGGGCTGTGCATCTATATTAACAACCTTTGGTGCACGAACGTCACGGTAACGGAAAAACTGTGCAGTACAGAGGTAGAACTGTTGGTGTTAAAGTGCCGTCCATTCTATCTCCCTCGGGAATTTTCTGCCGTTTACATCTGCGCTGTTTACATTCCACCAGATGCTAATGCTAAGCTAGCGTTAGCACAATTGAGCAGCAGCATCAATAACAGCCTGGTAGCACACCCGGACAGTGTCTTTATTGCGGCTGGGGATTTTAACCACGCGGACCTGAAATCTGTACTTCACAATTTCCACCGTAATGTGAAGTGTGCTACCAGAGGAGATAGAACGTTGGACCAGGTGTACACCAACATGGCGAATGCGTACAGAGCCCAGGCTTATCCCCACCTGGGTCTGTCAGACCATCTCTCCCTTCTGCTACACCCAATATACACACAAAAGATCAAGAGCACTGGGATTACAACCAAAACCGTGAGAACATGGCCGCAGGACGCTATTCCGATGCTTCAGGACTGTTTCCACTGCACAGACTGGGATGTATTCAAGGTGCAGGACACTGACAATCGTGTCGCATTGGACAGTTACACCTCCACTGTCTTGGACTACATCTGTTTCTGTGTGGACAATGTAACAACTTGGAAACGATTCCGTGTGTTCCCTAATAATCCACCCTGGATGACACACGGAGTTCAACAACTTATTCGAACAAGGAACAACGCTTTCAAATCCGGGGACCAGGAGGCATACAGTGCTGCCAGGGCCAACCTGAGAAGAGGCATCAAGACTGCCAAGCAGCAGCACAGGAGGCGTATCGAGGCCAGGTTTGAGAACAACACAAACCCAAGGCAGGTCTGGGAGGGCATCAGGGCTATCACGGACTACAAAAGAAGAACACCATCACCCTCAGCCGACAGTTCTACTCTGGCTGAGGATCTAAATCTCTTTTATGCCCGTTTTGACAGGGAGAACACCGACCCTGTCCTGTCCCCTCTCCCCTCAACCGACCCTGCTCCGGTCCTGAGCACTCATGAGCTGAGGCGTGTGTTCCGGAGCATTAACACCAGGAAGGCGGCCGGGCCGGATGGAGTGCTGGGCCGGGTGCTAAAAGACTGTGCTGCGGACCTGGCGGACGTCTTCACCTCTATATATAACACCTCGCTGTCCTGTTCACTGGTACCATCCTGTTTCAAAGCAGCAACCATCGTTCCCATCCCAAAACAGTCAAATGTCACATGTCTGAACGATTTCAGACCTGTGGCACTCACCCCCATTCCCGCCAAATGCCTGGAGAGACTGGTCATTAAACACATCAGAGCTGCTTTTCCACCATCCCTGGACTCGCACCAGTTTGCATACAGGGAGAACCGGTCAACCGAGGATGCGATCGCCACAGTGCTGCACACATTACTGAAGCACTTGGAACACAGGAACACCTATGCACGGCTCCTCTTTGTAGACTACAGCTCGGCTTTTAATACCATCCGGCCATACAAACTCCGTCCCAAACTCCACCAACTGGGACTTAACTCCTCTCTGTGCAACTGGATTGTGGACTTCCTCACTAACCGTAGACAGAGTGTCAGAGTGGGTAAGAACACCTCTTCCACCCTTGTGGTCAACACCGGTGCCCCTCAGGGGTGTGTTCTGAGCCCTCTGCTATACACTCTCTTCACCCATGACTGTATTTCCTCCTGCGCGTCCAATCTCATTGTTAAGTTTGCAGATGACACTACAGTGCTCGGACTTATATCCAACAATGATGAGACAAACTATAGGACAGAGGTGCAACAACTAGAGTCATGGTGCCACGACAATAACTTGGTCTTAAACACCAAAAAGACCAAGGAGATCATTGTAGATTTCCGGAAGAGGGGCCATAACAACCATCTGCCTCTCTTCATTGGCAGTGAGGCGGTGGAGAGGGTGAGCAGTTTTAAATTCTTGGGGGTAACTGTGACCGAGGACCTGTCCTGGGGCAACCATATCACCTCAGTTGTACGGAAGGCCCAACAGCGCCTCTACTACCTGAGGAGACTGCGGAGCGCACACATTCCCAGATCTCTGATGTTGAACTTCTACAACTGTGCCATCAGCAGCGTTCTGACGTATGGATTTCTAGTGTGGTTCCCCAGCTGCACCAAGGCCGATCAGCAAGCACTCCAGCGGGTGGTGAAAGAAGCTGGCAGAATTATTGGAACAAGTCTGCCAGAGATCAGTAATATCTTCCCCACTCGCTGTCTGAGGAGGGTGCACAGTATCCTGCGGGACCAACATCACCCTGCGCGCCACCTTTTCCATCTGCTACCCTCAGGGAGAAGGTACAGGTCTATACAGGCCAGAACATCCAGACTGGCCAACAGCCTGTATCCACAGGCTGTGAGGCTCCTGAACTCTCTGCCCCCCTCTCACGGACAATAACCATATCCAACTTCTTAGTAGCAATGAACTGGTCTGCATTGGTGCATCATATCTTTATTCTCTTCCCCCTCCTGCCCCCCCCCCCCTTTCTTAAATAGATAACTATCATATCTGATATCATATCTCACAGTACAATAATATTGAATGGGTTGCATTGTTGTATTTTGTCATGTTTCTCAGGTCTTTGAATTTCTACGAACATTATTGCTAAGGATTGTCTTATTGCATTGGAGTCACACTGGGTTAAATATGTACACTTGGGTTTTAAGGGGTATTTATTATTTTCTTCTT
Source organism: Mchenga conophoros (assembly GCF_057382185.1). Lineage (NCBI taxonomy): Eukaryota > Metazoa > Chordata > Actinopteri > Cichliformes > Cichlidae > Mchenga > Mchenga conophoros. The sequence continues at coordinate 51,657,988 of NC_140532.1, forward strand.
TTTTTGGGGTTGTATGGAAGCCCCAAACGCAATTTCATTGTTCTTGACAATGACAATAAATAAATAAATACTAAATACTAAATACTAAGCCTATGGGCTCCGTATTGCGCCCCGGGTTTCGCGTTTCTCCGCCCCCGCCCCCAGCTGCGTGTGCGCGCTCTCCGTCGCCGCCCCCGCCTGAACCCATGCAGATCGGACGCTCTCGGCTTTCTCCAGAGGAGAGGGAACGCCGATTTCGGGCTGGAGAATGTCTGTACTGTGGGAGGCCCGGTCACCGCATCGCTGTTTGCCCGGTCCGCCCAAACGACCCGGCCCACCGGTGAGTCCGGGGATACAGGTGGGCAGCACTCTAAGCACTACTAGACCCCGATTGTTACTGTCCGTTACTATCGTGACTTCTAATCAGACTTTTACATGCCCCGCGTTAGTGGACTCCGGGGCGGAACAGAACCTTATGGATGAGAAGCTGGCTAAGAGGCTAGCTGTGTCTCTTACTCCACTCGAACCGCCCATCCCTGCGTCTACATTAAACAACCAAGTGTTTGCATACATAACTCACCAAACCGCGCCTGTACGGTTAATCACATCAGGTAACCACCAAGAGCAGCTGTCCTTTTTCACTTTTCCTGCTCCTGACACCCCGCTTATCCTAGGCTACCCCTGGTTACAGAGACATAACCCACACATAGATTGGGCCGGAAAAAGTATCGCGAGCTGGAGTGTGTTTTGTCTGGCGAACTGCCTGAGGTCAGCCGTTCCCTCCGCCTCAACGGAACGGAGGCCCGCCCCGCCACCCGCGCCGGACCTCTCTTCCGTGCCCCCCGACTATCACGATCTCCAGCAGGTGTTCAGTAAAGATGAGGCGCTCTCACTCCCGCCTCACCGTCCATATGACTGTGCTATCGATCTGCTCCCGGGTGCATCGCTGCCCTCTAGCAGATTATACAACCTGTCTCGCCCCGAAAGAGAAACCATGGAGAATTACATCCAGGAGTCGCTAACTGCAGGACGTATTAGGCCGTCATCCTCTCCCGTGGCTGCGGGTTTTTTCTTCGTGGGAAAGAAAGACGGGACGCTCCGCCCGTGCATCGATTACAGGGGGCTGAATGACGTCACCGTCAAAAACAAATATCCCCTCCCACTCATTAGTTCTATTTTTAACTCACTCCAGGGAGCTACGGTCTTCACCAAACTAGATCTGCGGAACGCCTACCACCTGGTACGGATACGTGAAGGCGATGAGTGGAAGACCGCCTTCAATACTCCACTAGGGCATTTTGAATATCTAGTGATGCCGTTCGGGTTAACGAACGCCCCGGCGGTTTTTCAAGCCCTAGTCAACGACGTGTTACGGGATTTCCTGAACGTGTTTGTTTTTGTTTACCTGGATGATATTTTGATTTTCTCCAAGACGCTCGAGGACCATCGCATCCATGTGAGGAGCGTGCTACAACGGCTGCTCGAAAATAGACTGTACGTAAAAGCGGAAAAGCGTGAGTTCCACGCCTCATCCATTTCCTTCTTGGGCTACATCCTCGCTGGTGGGCAGGTGAAGACCGACCCGGTGAAGATCAAAGCAATATTGGAATGGCCGGTTCCGGAGACACGAAAGAAGCTTCAGAGCTTCTTGGGGTTTGCGAATTTTTATCGCCGTTTCATTCGAAACTACAGCCAGGTGGCCGCGCCTCTCACCCAACTCACCTCACCCAAGGTGTCTTTCACATGGTCCCCTGAGGCCCACGCAGCCTTCGCTAAATTGAAGCGATTATTCACGTCCACACCCATTCTGACCCATCCTGACTCTTCTAAACAGTTTGTTGTTGAGGTCGACGCATCTGATGCGGGAGTCGGGGCGGTTCTTTCCCAGCGGTCTGGGCCCCTGAACAAACTCCGGCCGTGCGCCTTTTTCTCACGCCGACTCACCCCCGCGGAGAGGAATTACGACATCGGCGACAGGGAACTCCTAGCGGTAAAACTCGCATTGGAGGAATGGCGTCACTGGCTGGAGGGGACCGAACAGCCCTTCGTTATATGGACGGATCATAAAAATCTACTGTACCTTAGAACCGCCAAGAGGTTAAATCCCCGTCAAGCTCGCTGGTCCCTATTCTTCGCCCGCTTCAACTTCACACTCTCCTATCGTCCCGGGTCACGAAACATCAAACCCGATGCGCTCTCCCGTCTGTATTCCCCCGACAGCGAGGCGCGCCCCCCCCCCCCCGCCACCATCCTGCCTGCCTCCTGCGTGGTGGGTGCTCTCACCTGGGAGATTGAGGAGACCATTCGCCAAGCGCTCCCGGGGGACCCTGACCCAGGGACTGGACCGCCAGGACGGCGCTTCGTTCCCGCCGCCGCCCGGGGAGCAGTCATCCACTGGATCCACACAGCACGATTCGCGTGCCACCCGGGCGTGAGCAGAATGGCGCGCCTCCTCAGCAGACACTTCTGGTGGAAATCGCTACTACGGGACGTGAGGGACTACGTGTCTGCCTGTGCCGTCTGCGCTCGTAATAAATCATCCACGAAACATCCCATGGGCCAGCTCCACCCACTCACTACTCCCCACCGGCCCTGGTCTCACATCTCGCTCGACTTTGTTACCGGTCTCCCCACCTCTTCTGGAAAATGTGTCATCCTCACCGTTGTGGATCGGTTTTCTAAGGCCGCCCACTTCGTCCCGCTAGCCAAGCTGCCCTCGGCTGCTGAGACTGCCCAAGCGTTAGTCACGGAAGTCTTCAGGCTCCACGGAATTCCCCTGGACATTGTCTCCGATCGCGGTCCCCAGTTCACCTCACAAGTGTGGAGGACCTTCTGCTCCATTCTCGGCGCCAAGGTCAGTTTGAGTTCCGGTTTCCACCCGCAATCCAATGGGCAAACTGAACGCCTTAATCAGGAGCTGGAGACTATGCTGAGGTGCGTAGCCAGTCAAAACCCCTCCTCCTGGGTTACTTACCTGCCCTGGGTGGAGTACGCCCACAATACTCACACCTCGTCCTCCACCGGCTTCTCTCCTTTCGAAGCGTCCCTCGGGTATCAGCCTCCGCTCTTCCCGGAAGAGGACCTGTCCCTCTCCGTCCCGTCGGCCCCTCATCACCTCCGGCGCTGCCAACGTGTGTGGCGCTGCGCTCGCCGCGCCCTCCTGCGCGCAAAGGAATGACAGGCGCACTACGCCGATCGTCGCCGCGCCCCAGCCCCTGACTACCAGCCGGGACAGAAGGTTTGGTTGGCTGCTGGGAACATCCCGCTCCGGGGCACGTCCCGCAAACTGGCTCCCCGTTTCATCGGGCCGTACGAAGTGGACCGAGTCATCAACCCGGTGGCAGTCAGGCTCCGGCTTCCGGCCTCTCGGCGTGTGCATCCCACGTTCCATGTATCTCAACTTAAGCCGGTCCGCCTCAGCCCCCTGTGCCCTCCTTCCGAGCCCCCTCCTCCCGCCCGGCTCGTCGGCGGCCATCCGGCCTATGCGGTCCGGCGGATCCTGGATGCGCGCGGGCGCGGGCGCGGCTGGCAGTATCTTGTTGATTGGGAGGGGTACGGCCCCGAGGACCGCCTCTGGGTCCCGCGCTCCTTCATTCTGGACCCTCGTCTCATCTCTGCTTTCCGTGCTTCTCTCCGCAGGCGGGGTCCCGGCCGGTCGCCTGGGGGCGACCCTTGAGGGGGGGTACTGTCATGGTCCGCGGCCCGGCGTCCGGGGTGCTGCTGGGATGTCCACGCCCACGAGCATGGCTGCTAACCCCACACCTGCATCCCATCCCAGGCGATCACCAGGTGGACTATTTAATCCTGCCCTACCCGCTGCTCCACGCCAGTCCGTAGTCGCCTCTCAGCGATCACAACTCGGCGTGTTTTTGTTTTCGAGCCACCTGCCTGTCCACCTGTCCGCCTGAGATTTGGTTCACATTCAGCTTCGCCGTCTCGACCCCTTTTGGAGCTCCACCCCCCTCTGGTTCACTCGGCCCGGCTAGCACCGTGAGACGCACACTCCACCTTCCCTCGTATGCTGCCTTTTTTCCGCACCCCAGTAAACTGTCTCTCTTTTTGTTTTACAGCCTCTCACAGCCCCGCTCTCGGCGTTCCCTGTGCGGTCCCTCGGTTTCTTCTGGTTTCATACGTTGTTTTTCTGGCTACCCTCACGGGACACCTTTAGTTGCAATAAAAATTACTTTCTTTATTCGCTCCTACCCTAGTGTGTGTGTTCTGCTACTGGGTCCTGCCTGCGCTCGGAACTTCGGTTCATGACATTTGTATTTTGTATTCAAAAGTGAAACACACCTAATTACCATCCTTACCAGCCTAACAACATAGAAATTAGAGTGGATACAGATTTTAGATGAAGCAAACAGCAGCACAAAAACAGAAACTATGTCATGAATGTAAATATGCAGTCAAAGCGACATGATTATACACACAGTACACTAATACAGATACCTGTTTTTCCTTTTATGCTACCGTTGCCTTAGCAGAAATAAATTCTCTCTGCTTTCCCCCTTACCTAAAACTTCAGTATCTCTGTAATGGGTATCTCTGCTTTTACCCACCACACCAATGCCAACAACACTGTTCTGTCCTTTGTCAGATTCAGTTTTCCACCATCAGAGAGAACACTGCACAAGTACTGACTCCTGCGTAGACTGTCAACATCCATAGTGAGATTCTAGACAAGCACAAGCAACGTCTGCGCACAGCCTCAAATGCAACCACAGCCTAATACTCCAGGTTAACACTGCACAACATCCATCAAATCAGCCTTTTCCTCTCTGAGGAACCTGGACAGCTCTTTGCTCATGCTCTAATCATCTCCAATTTGAACCACTGCAGCTTCCCTTCTAGCAAAGTACAGCTTACTCAGAATGTTGTAACCTACTGTAGCTTATTTCAGGTTCTTCAAAATGAAACCTTGCCTCATTTGGATGTTTTTTTTTTCAATGGGTGCCAATACACAACTTAATATTGCTACTGACACTGTAAGAGTGTGATCCCGATGGAGGCACTGCAGGACTGTTTTGAGCTAACAGAATAGAACATGGTCTGTGGAGTACAATCAGAGGACAAAGCAGAGTCCCCCAGCTATATAACATTGTATTTTTTTTTATGTGGACCCTTCAATTTCATTAAACGGTTAGCTGTTTTCTTTGCTTCACTTTAAACAAGCACTGGGAAACAAAGGAAATGAAATCCCGTCTTAGGGTAGAAAAGGGGTTTGAGGGCTGACAATAGGGAGGAAGTTAAGCTGGTCTGTTAGTGCTGAGAAGGAGAATAAAAGATTGATACAAAGGGACATAATTGAAGACAAACTACAACAAAACAGTGTGCAGGAGGTGTGGAGTGGGATGAGGATTACTTGGTACAAGATGGCAGGCCAAATGGGGAAAGTGAATAAAAATAGAGTGAATAACTTAAGCCCAGTATTGAAGAGGTTCATTGTGGAGACCAGGCTGCTTACACCTACTACCCCGGGTTGACAGGCCTAATTAGTACAACAATGTGACTGATTACAACGCTGCTTCCCTGCCAGGGTTCACCTTTACAGTCTCCGGTCATTCAGACTCCAGAGTTGCAGCTTTACTGAGAAGGGCAAGAATGAATCCGGGTAGAACTGCAGGAAGTCTAATGCTAGATAAAAGATCCGATTAAGGATTTCAGCCTGTGAATATATAGCTGAGGGTCAGTGTCATCGAAAAATGTTGGTTTTTTTTGATGATACCAGAAGATGGAAAGGCAGCTCATGAGCAGTGACACGAAGCTGCTTTTTTAGGATGGAGTGACGTATACTTTAAGAGTCTGCCTTTTTAGTATGCTGGAGAGGCAGACACTGAACAGCCAGAGAATCCAGAGAATAGAGTTCAGGATATGTTCATATTTCTTTGTCTGTATCATCATATAATATGCTATAATACTCATATACCCATAGTTTAAAAAAACCCCAACAACATTTGTTTCTGCCCCTTGTTCCTGTCTGCAGTGGCTGTATCGAGGCCACTCCTTAACTTGATTTCAAGCTAAGTGATGAAGGACAAAATCTGCTGTCAGCTTCAAAGTGATGGCAGTGGTTTCTTGTGGATGTTTCGGGCTTTGGTTACCTTGATAAGCCTCCAATGTATTTATGTCAGTAAACAGTGTCCTGCACTCTCATTGGTTGTCTATTGAATCACATGCCTGGAAATGAAGAAACTTTTTCCTGTCCAGTGTTTATTTTGTCCATAGCAGCTTGAATCAACAAATGTCATTCCGTTTGTCTGGTCTCTCATTACGATGTCACAGCGAATCACTTCTAGTGTGAACACAGCTGAATTATAAAGTTAATTCACTTTAATGTAATTTAAGAGTGCATTATTGCACAGAAAATGGACTTTATTAATTTATAGTGCATAGAAATTCTCTTATTGAGGGATCTGATCTTTTCTTCCAGTAGGTACAGGAGGAAAGATAGAGCAGGAGTATAACTTCTAATATATATTTATACTGACACAAACATACTGGACTCATTTAGAAGAAAGAAATCCTCTCATTATCATCATCGGGACTTGTTTACAAAAACAAAAACAGCTGAGGGTCTTAATGCAGTAAAGAGAAACTGCAGGCTGGCACAAGACAACTCAATCAGCGCGTAGTCTCAGTTTCCAAACGGAGATGCTAATCAAGAACACAAATGATTACAACTGACATACACACAGAATATTATAATCTAATAGAGCAACACCAAGAAAACAAAACAGCAGACTGCTGCAATGTAAACACCATCAGCTCTGTGCGGCAGGAACTGCGAAGCAGCTTGATTTTGATTGCCGCCATCTTCATCACAACATCCAACCTGTGATTGCTGCAGTGTTCAAAAAGTTGGTGCGTCCCTCAAATTGCAATATGAATCACCTGCCTGCAAGATCTACACATTAGAAAGATTTACCATAAGACGCATCAATGCATAAAACCGCTCTGTAAGTTTATGTTTATCTCTATATTTCTCTGCATGTAAATGTGATCTGATTGCTACAAGACATAATGTGCCTCCACATGTAGTTGTGGGAGGCTACAGTATAAATTATAGAGTAGCTTAGTAAGTGAAACTACTCAAACATTAAAACTGCAGCTGTTAACAGCAAAGGGTTGCAGTGGGTCAGAGATGCATTAACTCACACACTCATAGCGTCATAAAAAATATAGGAAAAGTATTTCATTCAAACCTAACTTTGCCATTAACGAAACTCTCTGCACATACAAACTCACACTTTCATTTCCCTCAGTAAACTGTCCAACCATCAAATCTTTACACTTCCGAATGATGAGAATAGAACTGTGACTTCACACTTGTCTGTACCTACACAGCACATTCTGGGCATGTTATCTATAGTTAAATTTAGCTCCATTTTGAGTTGATATACCAAGCGTCCTCTAGTTTCACCAACAGCTTCAATATTTTTGTTAATCTGTATGACCTGCTGTGATTTTTTTCTGATTTTCTGTCACATTAGCTGTCACAATAGCGGCTGCTCATATTAAACGAGATTTAATAATGAGGTCTGCATATGTGCATGAAATCTATGCGAGCCGAAAGCTTAGGCGTTACCCTGCTTTTAGTGCTCGATTCTTCCTTCTCTCTCTTTGGTTTGATTGATGTCAAATGGAGAGGAATGGATTTTCTTGCATGGTAAACACAGACACAGAAAGAGCTTTGGGTCTGAGAGCTTGAAACTTGAAAAATATTTTCCACTGCTGTGCTCGGGAGTACACTGCAAATAGGATTTCCACTTGTTTTGGTTGTTTAGGATATCTATATTTGTTTGACTTTTTCAAAGAAAGTACTACAGAAATGACCAACAACAGCCAAAAGCCAACAGTTTTGTTTCTTCCACTTCACTCTTTCATCAACAGAGCCCATAATGAAGCTGTAGCTTTTTCTTTCTTTCTTTTTTGTTGTTTGAAATTTAAATGAGACATTTTAATCACAATACAGACAGTAAGAAAAGCTTAGTGTTACATTATGGTCTTGTGAATTTTTCCATAGTTTTCAGCTTCAAACACGTGTGTGAGTGTGAGCATACTATATGTTGGGTCTCACAGACCTGTTTATATTGCAGTGTGTATGTATGTTGTCATATGGTCCTTGGAATCAGTGCTTTGTCAGTAAAGGGCTTTTGTATCTTTTAACAAAATATTAATATTCATTCATATTAAAAATTAATATTAACACTTTGAATATCCATCCATCCATTCGCTTATCCTTTTCAGGGTCGCGGGGGGGCGCTGGAGCCTATCCCAGCTGTCATAGGGCGAGAGGCGGGGTACACCCTGGACAGGTCGCCAGTCTGTCGCAGGGCCAACACACAGAGACAGACAACCATTCGCACTCACATTCACTCACACATTCACACCTAGTGGCAATTTGGATTATCCGATTAACCTATCCCCACAAGCTGCATGTCTTTGGATGGTGGGAGGAAGCTGGAGTACCCGGAGGGAACCCACGCAAACATGGGGAGAACATGCAAACTCCACACAGAAGGACCCCGGCCTGATGGTGGAAATGAACTCAGGACCTTCTTGCTGTGCGGCAACAGTGCTAACCACCGTGCCACCCACTTTGAATATAAATTACAAAATGAAGTTTTGGAAGACTGCCTGTGCCCATACACCCATTCCACTTCACACCTCTTCCTGGTCTCTGTCATCCAGCCAATATTGCAATTTGTTTGGCTATAACTGATAGGATACGTGACATCTTCACTCTCCCGCAGTCTTCAAACTGTTCATCTGTAGATAGAATTTAGTGCTCGAATCATGTCTGAAGTAGAAGGTAAGACCCCTCTCTAAACCAATCCTTTCCTGTCCTTTCTCAGGTACCTGCCTGACCCAGACCATAGCGTAGCTGCTGAATGTGAATCCAGAGGCTCATCAGTTTAATCTGTGTTCATGCCCACATGTCTTTGAATTGTGAGACAATTCTTTTTTTGTTTGCTGTCTGTATAGGCATTGAAACTAGTAAAGAAGAAAATGAAAATGAAGAGATTTTTATTTATTTTTTGTGCATTTGTTTGTTTGTTTGTTGTGTCTCCTGCTAATTCACTATCAGATTGTTATGTCACTGCAAATGTGCAATCAATTAATGTGTTAAGTGATGTGTTTTATTTTTATTGTTATTAGGAAAGTCCACTGTCAGTTTTCACATCTGTCTTGAGCTGACAAAGTGTAGTATTTGGTAGTAATTGGCATGAATATTTTTGGTATTATGTGTAGTATTTCTAAAACAAATTTGTGGAACTATCAGTTTATTTTCCTCACTGCTTTTTGTGTTGTGTAACTGCTCTCAGTGGAATTCACTGTTTATTTACCTTTTTTTTTTGCCTGTCCCATTTGGATCTTTAGCCATCAGAATTGCTGTCTGAAGGCCAAGAAAGATGCCAAGCGAATTTACTTTACCAAGTGGATCATCATGGCCTTGCCATATTGGTGCATATGATTGACCTTTATTATAATTATGTATTTATTTGATTTTCGGTTGTTACAAACGGGCAGACATGACTGGGGGACAGGACAGGGAGAAAGAATCAAATAAAGAGAGGGAGAGAAAGAAAAATAGAGGGGAGAAGAGATGGTGAGAAAGGTGGGACGAAAAAAAAGAAAAACAAACAAAACACCTGGATCACCTGTATGGAAATAAAAAAAAGAGCAACATAATAAATACAACACCATCACAATAAACTAGCTAACAGTAGATACTAAATATTACATGCTATTGTGCATCACGCAAGATCAACAGCGCACAATGTTCTTTGAGGTAGCAGCCAAGAAAGGTCTAGTTTGTGTCTGTGAACACCTGTGTGTACACCTGTGTGGATCAGCATGCTTGTATTCAAAAGGTTTCTCCATGTAACAATCTGCTAGGGAGTGTGGGGAGCCATAGCCCCGTCCCCCAGGGCAAGAAGCAGGTATGGAGGAGATCCAGGTACCCCCGCCCCCAGAGGGGCAAACCGTACTCGGACCCAGGAGATGTAACCCTTCTCTCTGGGGTGGAGGAAAGCAGACCACCTTGTTGTCTGCAGTAGCAGGGAGGCCCCGCATCCCAGACCCCAATCTGACAGCCAGCACCTCCTCCCAGCCCCGACGGTTAACAGAACGGTGAAGACCCCAAACCTCCCTCTGCCTGCTCATATGTAGTGTTACTGCGTGCTGTTCTAAAGTGCATTTAAAACCCAGGAGGGCATGGTGCTTCCTGCCAGAGAGCAGCACAGTTCCTCCCGAAAAAGCTGTAGCTTTAGATAGGTTCATGCTAAAAGACAAAGCTGTTCCATCTATAAAGGGAAATGTTAAAGAGTTGGAACTGCAAGCTGCAAGTAACATTTCACTGAAATCTTTGTACTTCATTAGACAAAATGGTTTTCTGTGAAGGGAATGCTTGTATTGTGTTCTTTATAATTCTTTGAAGTATTTAAATTAGTTTATGTTTTTTACAAGACTATTTTAGAAGTCTGAAATTGATTAATGGTTGCAAGTAACCTCCGGTGGATGAGATCTTCCTTGACTTCCTTAAGGCTTAACATGCTTTGGAGCTGAAAAGAAAAGGAACCAGAGGATAGATTCCAGCTTCAGGAACATCGCACTCCTCAGTCACTCCTCAGAACATCACATGCTGGAAAGTCTATGCCAGCGTACTGGAGATAAGAGTTCTTCCAATAGTCAAACTTTGGATCCAGGAAAAACAATGCGATTTTCATTCTGGTCCTGGAATGCTGGACCAGCTCATTATCCCTTTAAGAATATTCAAGGATTCGTGATAGCTTGCCAGCTAGTCTACATGTGATTTATGGACCTGGAGTATGTTCCTTTGGGTGTGGTTGTGATTATTTGGGTTCACTGAGCAATAACCTCCAGTTTGCACTGGGAAATATGCAACTCCCCAGTGGCTGGGATGAGAATTAACATCTTCGAGTCCTGTTTTTCAGCTGGAAAAAAGTGGAGTGCTCACTTTGGGTTGTGAACAATTTGCTGCTACAGGTGTTGGAGGTTAGGCATAGCACCTGCAGTCATGGGGATGCTGTACAAGTCTGCTGTGATGAAGAGACAGCTAAGTGTGAAAGCAAAGCTGCCAGTTTACCAGTAAGTAGTGGTGCAACAATATCTCACGGTTCGGATCGGATCACGGTTTTAAGTCACGGATCGGATCAATTTTTGGATCAGCAAAAAAAGAAAAAATTTTAACATTTACCTATTAACTTATTTAAGTATTTTTTGCCTATTAAAGACATTCAACTCAAGACTCATTCCACGCAATTATATAAAAACAAATTAAGGGCAATATAGGGCAGTACAGGGCTTTGTATCTACCACTCCGCTGTGATATAATGAGCTGTCATGGTCACGTAGCTTTCCGTTGACCTGGAGGTCCACCCATTTGTAGTTGGGCAACAGAAGATGCCTGGGACAGTTCAGCCACAACTTTAAACTTTTCCTGCTCATACATGCTGGATGTGCAACGGGATATCATAGCGTGGCTCAAGCACATTCATCATAGTTTAAACCCCTTGTTTTGCACAACGGAATACGGCCTCCCGTCTGCAGCTAAACACCCCAGTAGCTTTTGTAATAGCTTTAGCCCGGTCGGACTGGGCAGCAAAGGGCTGTTTAAATGCCGCAAACTCCTCTGCTCCTCCACTTGGACCACCAGCGCCGGCCATAACTATCACTTGACAGACTGACCACGCGCACCATACACAGACTTTTCTTTTTCTTCTTTTTCGAATCTTCGGATCACGTGCGTGCCAAACCGTGGAGTAGGATCGGTTCAGATTACGGATCAACTGTGATCCGTTGCACCACTACCAGTAAGTCTACACTCTGACCCTCATCAAAGCCAGTTTAGCTGGTTCTGCATTTTACTGGGATGCCCCCTGAAAGGCAAAGTTTTCCAAGTACATTCTACCAAGAGGAGGCCACAGGACAACCCAGAGCACACTGGAGAGTCTACATCTCTGGCTGACTTGCAAACACCTTGGAGGTCTAGGTGTCTCTGCTGACCCATACCCAGATAAGTGATGGATGGATGGATGGATGGATGGATGGATGGATAAACGTGACTAATAGTGATGTGAAATTTACTTCATTGGTGAAGTTTCAAGTGGAAAGAAGTGGAGTCCCAGGATAAATGTATATAGGTGGAAGAAAGCATAAGAGGCTCCCTTCAAAAAGGAGTCAAGACAGTACAATATAAACGCATGTATGAGTGGAGATAAATGCTTTAAACTACTTCCACACAATTTCAAGATGGTTTCTTACTTCAGTTTATGAGATTTACTTCTACTGTTAAGTCATTATGGTGGCAGGCTTCAGTATCATGACTCAAGCCTTACTTTACAGCTTGTGAAAATATATATGTTTTTTCCTGTTCTGGGATCATCACTTGCTCATATCCAAATACTGTGGAAATTGTAAATCATCTGATACTTATATATTGCTTTTCTACTCAATTTGAGCACTCAAACTGACTTCCATCACAAGTCTTTTTCATCCAATCGCACACATTCATACAGCACTTCTATTTTCTATTCAAACAGTATCAATATGTGGCAAAAAAAGGAAAAAAAGAAGGATGCATACCAGTATACCAGTCCTTCACATGAACGGAGGACTCAGGGATCAATCCAAGCACCTGAGCTACAGTGTTTAGGTTTCACTTAGGTTTACGTCTCTGATATTTATGTGACCATTTTCATATACTGTTTTTATTTGCTCCTTCAACAGACCAATTTTCTTCTTGGAAATCAATAATGTTTTTCATCCACTAGCTGTGTGTGGAAGCCTGTATCTAATTTCAAGCCTTGGTGTTGGCACGTGAGGCTGCAAAGGGACCACTACTGTCTGCATACACACTCTACCTCCAGGCTATAGACACACCCTACACTCCATCCAGTGCTCTGCAAGCTGTCGCTATAATCCACTTAGCTCTCCTTTCCATGCTACGACCTGGTCATCCTTCCAGCCCGACCCCCCTTCTCTGCCTCCTTGAGCTTAATAGTGGAGTGACCTCCCTACTCCAGCCAGAACATCCGACTTTTACAAGTTTCTTCTATTAAAGAAATACCTCATATGCCCTCTCTTTCCACTCGATAAATTCTCAAGGCTTTTCTATTTTTGTGGACTAACGTCCCCTTTTTCCACAAGATTCTGCCTTACTTTATAGTTTTTAATTGTTTAACTCTTTGATTTCTTTCCAATGATTTTAGACCAAAATAACACTCATCTATAATTGACTGAGACAGGACTCTTCCAGACACTAAACCAAGGCACAATGTACATTTCAATTCCTTTAATTTTAAATATGTTTATATCGTCTATCCTGTAAAATAGTCAGATGTCTATTCATATTAATGTACAGAATTCACCTGCTTGCTGCTACTACTGCACATTCACCCAATGTGTATATATATATATATATATATATATATATATATATATATATATATATATATATATATATATATATATATATATAATGTTCTTCCTCTACAGCCCCCCCAATTTTTTTGCACATGTCGAGGAGCGTGTCAGGCTACATTTCACTGTGTGTTATACTTGTATAACTATGCATGTGACAAATAAAGAACCTTGAACCTTGAACCTTTTGACCCCAATAGAATTACTATCAGTATCACTTTTGTGAATTTTGGATGCATTTTCTCTGCTCCACATATTACATGTCACTGCAGGTAAGACCATCTGCTATATGTATAAAATGTAAAAATGGAAACGCAACGTGTGCCAGATCTACATGACAGCCAGCGCATGAGGTAGTTGGCTCATCACCGCGTTCATATCCTGACACTCTGCTGGGACGGTGACAGCAAAGTCAACGTGGGTGAGCTGTAATCGGTACTGAATAGGATATACTCTTGTGACTCAGGCGACAGGGAGATGCACAGATTCAAAGCAAAACAAACATATCAACATACAAGCTAAGACTTTGATATTTTCTAGAGGGACAAAAAACTAGAACACATTCAAACACTCAAAAATTATGAAACCTCTCAGTGTGGTCTTGTACCTGATGGTGAAAGAGTGCCGTGGTGTGAGGCCAGGGTGACAACCAAGCACTGGTTGGGATGAAAGGTCAGCAGACAGAGTGATTCCAGAGCCCTCGAGGACCAGGGCAATGTGGTCGGGCAGCAGCTCGGGGGTCTCAGAGGCAAAGGTGATGAAGAGAAGCTGGCCATAGCTGTAGACTTTGTGACCCAGGAATTTCACTAGAGTGGTAAGGGCAGATGTTAGAAAGATGCATGGATGGAGTTTTATTACTGGAGTCTGAGTCAGCTCTGTGCCATCAATGTAGTAAATATAGAGCTAAACTTTTGTGTATAAGCATGGTGTTTTTGGAAGTAGGATTAATTGTTTTTGTGCTTTTCAAAGAATCTGCCAGTTCCTCTCACTTTGAGTTGATGTGTGTGTTCATGAGGGCAGTGGAGTACAAGCTTTTTGAGATCACGTGGAGCACTGCAGGAATCTGCGTGTAATTACCCACCCTCTAGGCTTTGGCTCCTCATATAACAGGACTTCAAAGCTTTTTAGCTACCACAAGATACCCCCCACTACCGCTACCACCCCAAACTGGCCAAAAGAACATCACACAAGAGTTATATGCTTCTGATGTATAAAAATAGGCAAAAATCTTCCACTTTCTCATTATGCAGATTTGAAAAATGTAAAAAGCCCAAGCCATTGTATAGATCCTGTACAGTTTTGCTCTAAAAATGCACAAATTATAACAATTTCTATTTAAAGAAAAAATAAAAAAACAGAAATAAAGCAAGCTGCCGTTCTCTACAATACCTGGATGAGTGAGTGGGCAAAACTGACAGGTTGCACGCTTGGTTGCCATCTTGTTTTTGAGCGTAATGGTGTGTGAAGTACATCCTGAACTCTTTTGGGGGTTGAGAGGGCTGTGGACTTGAAAGAATCGTTTTGCTTGCGAGGGGCCTCTGGCGTCACTCAGAACAATTCACCTGTCTTATCATCTAATATCTGCTCAACCAGGAGCTGGCTTTTATTATCTGGGCTGTGCCCTTACATGTGCAGCTTGCCCTCGCTGTGACGTCCACAAGCGTGTTAATCGATGGTTTTTACTTGACCTCTCTCTCACCTGCCTTTTTGCACTGTGACTTGAAGTGTTGCTTTTCACCAGTGCTGCTCGCAATTACCTGACGATTTGTTAAAGTGCCTTGGTTAAGTACTGTTACACTATTGCTTTAATAAAATGAAGCTTAATTATTATTTCGATTTGGTCTGGACCGTGTTTCTTCTTTTATCACAGTATGCAAATTATCATCAAGTAAATGATGTTTAATAAATGTATAACACAACAGATTCTTATATAGGTAGTCATGCTGTAGCTTCAGCAACTTTTCCAGTGAGACTTTTGTAACTCTAATGTAAGGATTATTTTTTTTCCAACATGAAGTGACAGACTATTATGTCTAATAAGCTGCAAGCTTTCACACATGTTTAACTCCTCTCTGGAGGGGAGAGGGAGGGGAAACAGGAGGACAAAGGAGGGAACAACTAAGCTGTAGTGCCTCTTCACCTCACTGTGCAATACCTTTTGTGCAATACTTTTGTAAATAGTCAACGGTGCAATAGACTCAATACTTGAAATGTGCAATTCACTTGTATTTTTATTTTTATTCCTATTTATTCTATTTATCCCCTTTGTATATTTTATTTATATTGTCTCTGTATTTATATATATGTGTGTGTGTATAACTCTGTAACTTCTGTCGGTGCTGTGCTTTTTTGGAAATCGAATTTCCCAGAGGAACCCACCCGAGGGATTAATAAAGTTCTATCTTATCTTATCTTATCTTATCTTATCTTATCTTATCTTATCTTATCTTATCTTATCTTATCTTATCTTATCTTACATAAGAAACCAAGCTCAAAAACCAAGCCAATGCATCACACTTCCATCACAGTTGCTAACATTTTTTTTTCTTTTTTGCAACAATGCATGAACGAGGGATCGGCACTGTGTTATTGATATGTATTAATCCCTATCAGTAGGATTAGTATTTGTGGGAAATGAAAAACAGGCAGTAATAAAAGGGAGAAGGCTTCAATTACACGACCAATCAATAGCACTCGTCTAAGTCTAATAAGGCATCATTCATGTAAACACAAGATCAAAATCAATTGAAACAGGCACAGCGAATCAGAACAAGGATAAGTGGTTTCACAAGCAGCTGCTGAGGACGAAACATTTACTCATTTTGAAATGAGCTGTCGCAGGTCTTAGTGTAATTTCAGAATCAATCGATGTTCCTAACTGTTAAAAAAACAGGTCAAGGTCAAGAAGGAAAAGAGGCTAAGCTAACTCATTGACCAATTAAAGACTAATTCCTTCATAGAGCACCTTCTAAACATCTAAACCATTAGAAAAAATGACCAATATTGCAAGGCCAAGATGTTTAGACCCAAAGACTGAAACACCTCCACATGATGCGGTGATGCAAGGTAAATAATTCAAGTCTGCATTTCACAGCAGTTGATAAACACAATTCTGTTTAAAGCTTTAACACTGATTTATGGATCACATGGGGCAACAGCTAGTTTTATTAGCATTAGTTTGCTGCAGGCTAAAATGCTCCAGCTTTCATTTGGCAGATCATAAGACAACAAATGACTCCAAATTCAGGACTGTCCATGTGGACTGGAGGTTTGGCAGCAATAAAAATATAGATAGTCAAGCAAGATGTGTAGCTGTCTGGCTTGTCATAATGTGCTCTATATAATGGTGTTGCATTTACTTGGTCAAAACTTCTCTACTGGTATAAATTAATATAGTTTTCTTTTCTAAATTTATTTTATTAAAGATGTAAACACAAAAGATTTTAGTAGAAAACACAAAGGTTATAAAAGAAAGAAAGAAATGATCATCTACTAATACACAAATAATGTATCCTAAGACATGCGGCCAAAAAAAGGGAAACATTATTTTGTGTATTTATTTGTATATGTTCAGATGTACAGTCAGTAATTTCTTACCTTTCTATAGGCTTCATGTTTTCAGCTATATTTCTAGTAAACGTTTGCTCATTTATATTTTTAATTAAATACATTTTAAAAAAAACCTTCTACAGATTAAATCAGCATGGACGTGGGGGTGTTAGGACTAAATATATATATTTAGTTTCACATAAATCTGTAACAAAGCATTGTTTAATAGACAGAGCATGTTTATGCATTCAGTGTTGCTCATGCTATGCGGGCACCAACGTTCAAAGTTACAATTTCCCTATAGCTTATATTTTTTCTCATACAGGGTGACATTTTCTACTATCTGAGCTGTTAGTAAAACTAAACAGAAAAAATGATCACAGCATAAACTACATTTTTCAAAACTTGTTTTACTGTTTTAACAATTGCTTTGGCACTTTTTGTCTGACCACTTTTGTTAACCAGTGATGGGTTGTACCTCACCAAAAGCCTCTAATTCATGTGTCAAAATTAAGCTTTTATTTCGTGGAATAAATGGTGGCAATTACCAAAATGACAAGTTTTTTGACATTGTGTAAGCCAGGGTGGGTGACTTTTTTTTTTAGATTAACAATTTGACTAAATGAGAGTGGACTTATTTGTGTCTCTAACGCTGTAGTCCTATTAGTTTTCTACCAAAGAACATTCTGCTATTGTACATCACTGTAAGGGAAAGGGTAAAAGAAAAAAAGGGAGACAGTTACTCAAGGACTCTCAGTAAAAACAAATGACGTTGTTGTGTCAAAGTTGTGTCAGTTGTATACAGTTTGAACATTCTTGGTCATGTATATCCTCTTAGTCAAAATTAATTGTGTTTCTACAAATGAATTAATTAATGTTTTTACCCTCTAAAACATCTGATCATTATTTCATTGTGTGAGTCATCACTTGCATAATAATTAATCTGTCAAAATCTGAGGTAATTGTAAAACATGCTTATAGAAAATAATGGTAACAGAGCTCTGACAATTTCTAAACATGGAGCAGACAAATTTGTCTATTATAGATTTTATTTGTAACGCCTGTTCATAGAGGAGAGAGAAGTGTAACAATTGGATGGGACGGATGTCCCATTCACACCATTTTGACCCTTTTGCAGTGCAAAGGAGAGCATTGGGTGTGGGGTTGATGATAATCTATGGCCAAACTGAGTGGTAAGATTTCCTGTCATTCCTCACACTGTTTTGTTCTAACAGCAGTTTTATTTTTAGCTGCGACCATGACTGATGTTTTACAAATCTTTGACTTAGCTTCATGTGTTCTTGAACAATACCTATGGATGCATTTCAATAAAATGGAACTTTATGTATTATCTCTGCCATCTTCTCTTTGAGATGACATAGATGAACTCTTTTATAAGGTTCTGCCTCGACCGTCAGTCTCTCAAACACTACACAACAAGGACTCAAAAATGTATCACCACCAGCACCAGATCATTGTTGCACTGTAAAAACAGTCCAGGTAGAGCTAATTTATTTTGGAATCAGACAAGTGTTTATTACCAACATTTGGGTAGTGATGCACTGTAATGAGTAATGTAAGAAACTTGGGCTCACCGAACTATTACTTTTGAAATGATTAATAGGAAATACATACTGAACATCCCGTGCATAACTGTGGGTAATGAGCCCAGTAATACTATTGTGTGACTAAGCTAATATTCTCTCCTAAAGTGCTCCCTTATGGTGGTGAGGGCTTCGTTTTCAGATGTAGCTTGTTGGCTATTATTCTGCTGGGGGTTTGATTTACGTCATGTGGTTCCCGGGAGTTCTCTCTCTGTCTGTAAGGAACTGAGGAACCAAGGGATAATTACTCACAATCCTAATAGACCATCGAAGAATAGCCCCACTTGCAGGCCAATCTCCAAAGTAATGAATCACTATAGAAAAAACAATGAAAGGATTATTCATGCGTAAGTGTGATTTGCAGTCTGTGTATTTCCAAGGATTTATATTCATTCATCATCTCACATGAGAAATTGGGGAGGATTTAAAAATGTAACAAATAAGTAAATAGTGCAGCGTGCTGTATTCATGTGCAACTTGCTTTTCTACTTCATGAAAAATTGATTACTCAATCAACTTCAGTCCCAAATAAATCAGCAAGTTACCACTAAAAATAGGTAACAAAGTAAAAAGTTACTTCAGAAAATGGGATAAAAACAAACATACATACATTTATTTTTTTTAAAAAAAGTCTTCCTTCCTCTTTGAAGTTTTAACTCAGCAAAGACTCTTGTAATGTATATATGGGCTTAGTACCTAAATTCACATTATATAGAAAGAAAGAAAGAAAGAAAGAAAGAAAGAAAGAAAGAAAGAAAGAAAGAAAGAAAGAAAGAAAGAAAGAAAGAAAGAAAATGGGACATGTAATTTCCAAAACATAAAATAAGGATTGTAAAGTAATCAGGTTTTGGATTTGCCATCAAAAATAACTGGGTGATGTTGTGCTATTCTGTACAGTTCATGATACAAAACATTACTGTATATACAAAAATAGATTTTACCCACTAGTTAGTGAAGTCCAGTTTTAAAGCTTTAATTTAGCATTTTAGCTGCTGATATTTTGGAATGCTTTCAACGAACAAGTTATTAAGTAAAATAACAATTTTAAGGCATAAGAAACTCAAGCAAGTTCAATTTTGTGTTCTGCAGCATAGGAGACCTTTTAGCTGCTCCCACAGAGACCATTAAGTCACCACATGGTTCCACCTACTGTTCGCATTTCATCCTTGTCATTCTCTCATAAAAATGTCAGTAAAGTTGTGATTGTAGTATTTCAGCATCTAGCAAGCTCTACTTATGAAGAGCTTGGAAAACAAATTAAATGATAGTAATTTTACATTCTTCAAAGGTCAGAAAGAGAAGGCTAATGGATGGATTATGTTGTACTGGTACACAACAGACTGTTACATCCATGGTCACTGCTCAGTTTGGTACATATAAAAGTGAGAGATGCCATTCGAAGAATTAAAAACGTATTTTATGGGAACGATCAGCAAATTGAAGAAATTTCTATCAGATTACACCAGATACTCTATACATATAGAGTTCATCATGTCTCACTGACCATTAAAACTAAAGCTAATGTAGAGTATTTTTCTAAAAAACTGCCAAGGTTTCCAGTTATGCTAGGAATTTCTTCTAGAAAAACTTTGGTATTATATCTTTAGTAAAACTTGCCAAATTCCACCTTTATATTAGTTTTACATTGCCTGGAGTTCGGAAAGCAGCCTAGATGTCTCATGTAACATCTGCCTGTATTGTAGAATGTATTTGGTTAAAAGACCAGAAAACCTCAAGGTGGCATCAGTACAGGTCAGCTGACAACAGCTGGTTTTCAAAGAATAAAAAATCCGTCTCTGGGCTGGGACCCGGACCGGGCCTCGGGGGCTTGGGTCCTGGTTGGTGTGTTGCCGGGGTTGTGGGCGGGTGGGTGCATGGGGGCCCAGCCCTGGAGCAGGGTGCCGCCGGTGCGTCGAGCCACCTGGGGGGCTCTTCAACTGGTGGGGGAGATTGTCACATCTTGCAGGAGCTTTCCTCTCCTCAGGAGCTCCCTCTGCAGGAGGGGGAGATACAGGAGAGGTGGAGGAAGATCTCAGCCTGGGTGTTTATTGTCTTATGTAGTCTGGAAGATGAGTGGATGGTGGGGTGGGTGCAGTTTTCTCTGTGGTGGGGTTGGGTGGACTGTCCCGGGCTCTGTGGGGCCGGGCGGCGCTGCTGCACTGGGCCCGGTCTGGATGGGCCTGGGCCCCCTTTCCCTGGCGGGTCGCGGAGTATGGGGGTGCCTACTGGGGTCAGCGGGGGAGCTGGCCCCAGGGAGGGGTCACTTGCCCCTCCCTTCCTTCCCTCCCCATCTCCAGCTGCCTCCCTCTTCCCGCTCCACCACAACCACCCACACATGCAGGGCCTTGGAGTAGGGGTATGTCACCAGGGTGCAGAGGAGGCTACCCCCCCCCCCCCTCTGTCCCCTTCTGGCTGCCTCTGCCTCAATTTTATCCCACAACTTAGACATTCACATTACTCACACTCTCATTACACATACATATAGGATCTTGGGGGTGGGCACGATACACGGAGTCCAAAGTACCATCAGGGTGTACACCCCACCCCTGGCATCGTTGCCCACCTCTCAATTTTAAATACACGTAGACATTGAGGGCTAGCAGGAGGGACCATGTGCTTACCTGCTGCTCCTTGGCAGGTAGCTCCAAGCCCTCCTGGGTTTTAAATGCACCTTAGAACACACATGCATCAACATTACAATGAGCGGGTGGAGGGAGGTTTGGAGTCTTCTCTCACCCCCATTCTCTGCGACCTGCTGGAGCGGGGGGACTAGGACTAGGAGGAGGAGTTGGCCGTCCGACTGCGGTCTGGAGTGTGGAGCCTTCCTGCTGCTGCGGAGTCGGGGCGGTCTGCCTCCCCCCACCGCAGGGAAAAGGGAAACACCACCTGGGTCTGGGTGCAGTTCCCCCCTGCAGGGGCGGGGGCACCTAGACCCGGTTTGTAGAGTACGCTTGGGGAGTGTGATCGTGTGTACAACGTCTCTTTATGTCTGTCTCCACGTTGGTTGAGTGTGGAGTAAGTGCATATGAGAGCATGAGGGTGGGAATGGATGTTTGTATCTGTGTGTGCCTGTATGTCTGTGTCTATATGTCAGGTTGGGTGTCAGGCGCCACCTCTCTGGGGACATCTCAGGCCCTCCAAGGTTTGGAGGCCTATCTCCCCCTACCACCACTTCCCCTGCCAGTGGCGGACCCCCTCAGACATCGGTGCGTTGGTGGTTCTTTGTGTCCGGGGATGGGCGTCCAGGTACACACCGGCTCACTCCTTGGCGGCCGCTTATCGGGGCCTGGAGCCTGGGGCTCGCTCGGGCCACTTCGGAGGTGGGGTGCCCCCGGGCTCTCGGCCTGGGGCTCGGTCACTCAGGCGCAGCTGGCTGCCGGCGGAGCTCACGGGCGCGTCACTGCAACTCCCCCTGGCTTCTGCTCCGCGGCTGCTGAGTGAGCCCTCATCTGGGACTCTCCTCAGCTCTTTCCGGGACAGTGGCGCAGCTGCCCCTCTGTTGGTCTTCCTTGGTCTCTTGTGTTCTGGGGGCCTCTGGATGTCTGGAGTTTTGATCTCCTCCACACCTGCTTCACGCCCTGGAGGACGGGGCTGTGGCCCCCCCACACCCTCTAGCAGATTATTACATGAAGGAACCTTTTAAAAAAACAAAAAACAAGCGGGTCCATGCTCACAGGTGTACACACGGGTGATCACACCCACAAACTACACCCTTTTTGGCTCCTACCTCAAAGCACACTGTGTTCTGTTGATCTTATGTGCTGCACAATAATGTTTAACATTTAGTATTTACTGTCATATTCCCATATATCATTGTGATGTTGTTTATTCTATTACTCTTGTTCTCTTCTGCTTGTTTTCTTTTTTCTTTCTCAGCAGGTGATCCAGGTGATTGATATATGCATTTTTTTTTCTCTGCCCGTTCTGTTGGTTTTTGTCTTTTGCCCTTCTCCCCCGTCCCTCTTCTCAGCTGTTTCTCTTTCCCTCTTTCTTTCTCCCCTTCTTTCCCCCAGTCAAGTCTGTCTCGTATTCAGTAAGTGAAAATAAAATAAACAATAAAAGGTGAATCAAATGGACCATTACGGCAAGGCTGGGATGGTCAGTTTGGTAAAGTAAATCCGTTGGGCATCTTTCTTTGCCTTTAGACAACAATTCTGATGGCAAAAGAGCCAAACGGGACAGGCAAAAAAAAAAAAAAAAAAAAAAAAAAAAAAAAAAAGAATAAAAAATATAAATATACAGTCCACCACATAAATTATTAGTCTTTTATACCTCTTCCCAAATCCGACATTCATCCTTGTGCTAAGTTATTAGCAAAAGCCAGCTTGATTAGCATGCTGCATAGTATATATTATAGTATTTTTTATATCACAGAAACAGATAGTTAGTGCAATGCAATGTAAAATGAAATATTATTATTTAACTCACTAAAACCGGGTAAAAGATTTCTTGGATGGGTTGCTAGTATAACTAACCATATGGCTATTTATAAAATTTTCTGGATAAGTGATAAATAGAAAAATAAATAATAGAGGTCCAATTTAGTGGCCTAATAACAGCTAGTATCCCACTATGCACCCACCTGACACTCAGCAGCAAATCTCTAATATATTTATTAGTGATTTTCATACCTTTAAGTCTTCTATAGCAGTGATTATAGAAATCACAGAAGTTCCCAACTGATAGAGGTGACCTCGAAGTATCCAAATACTAAGTAAACGAAGCTTCAATGCTTCTTTTACTGCTTCCTTTAGCAGAGGAGACCTGGGACCATGCTTTATTAAAAGGGAGGAGAAAAGGCAGTTCCATAATTCATAACAAAGGACCACCTGATAATTCATGAAAACAATCAACATAATAAACAAAGTGTATGTAAATGTTAACTGTAACTACCTTTTCTATTTCATGCCATTACCTGCAGATATATTTTGAGGTTTTAACAACTGCCTCTTAACCTCCCAGCAGAAGATTATGAGCTCTATTAAGTGATTAAAGTGTGTTTAAGGTTCTGTATAATCAGTTTGCATGAATGTCCTTTGCTGTACTGCAGCCTTTAGGATTATCATAATTTCGTTTTTATTTGAGGTCAGCTGCGATAAGTGATGGATAGAGAGAATTTTAATGCAGTCACAGAAATCCTAAACAGGGCGGTGAAAAAGAGTTACACTGGATAACAGCAGGTAAATATTAGAAAATAAGATGTATTGAATGTTATAGGCTATTGGACAGACTTACTAATCAGAGGAAATTACTGTGAGACGAGTGAAGGTCGTTCACATTCTCAGTGCACCTCTCTTCTGTTTTGCTAATTTTTACCAGTTCTACTCACCTTTCCTTCACCTCAATGTTGTTTTCATCGAGGTTGAGGAAAAGAGGTTAGGAAAAAGAAAAGGAGGGACTTTTCAAGCACCCACACTTTACTTATGGACACATGATATTAGTTAACAGATTGTAGACGATAGACCTGCCCTTAAGTTATTTTTTTTTTAAATAAAACAGCTTCATGATCATGTTATTTTTTCAACATTTGCTCATAAGAATTAATGTACTGATAAGTGTATTAGCCTCTTTTTTTGTTTAAAGCAAAAAAGAGGGTGAATGAACCTCAAAGTCTCTTACACTAATGACTCACTCTAAATTAAAATAACTTATATCTTGCTTGTTTTACTTTCAGATATAATGAGGTGTAAAAACGAGTAGATTTAATTTGGTTTGTGTCAGAAAAACCAGGTGAATTCAGGAAAAAAACCGTTTCAGGGCATGGGGCCTTCCACATTAAACATGCAAAATATGCTCTCTTAACTCATTGGTTTTCAAGGTGCAATTTTCATAACCTCTGAAGAGATGCCAGGTTGGAGTGAGACTCCCAGTGCGCCTTTTGTTAAGTTGAACCACTGACTGTCTATGAGCTGTTGGTGGCTTTGTAGAGACAAAACAATAGTACCATCAAATTTCTCATCCAAATCTTGGCAAGAAAATGATTAAATGCATTTCCTAAAATGTCAAAAAGTACTGCTCTAGGCAAAAAAATACCAAGCATTCACTGAGCTTCTCCAATTGGTTGGTGTTCTCTGTTTATCATTGTGCAGCAAATATCACTGTGTTTCGGACTGTTAGTCAGACAAAACAAGATATTTTAAGATGTCATCTTGGAAGCTGAAGGACAAAACTATCAACAGTGAAATATATCAACAGAGAAATTGCTAATAAAAATAATAGCTGCAGCCCTGGGTCATTGCAAATAAATGATGCGTGCATTTGAATGAACAACAACAAAAGCAGCAAAAAGAAACCAGAGCTGCAGTTTGAGCCACTTGATCTCCATTTTGTTTCTATGAGTCTGTCAGAATGATCTGAAGTCCGCTCACTGTGCCACCTTTGACACTGTGCCAGAAACACATAAAGCTGCCATCACAACAAGTGATAGATGCCCGTATAACTTTTGGGGAATGGAGAAGCAGTTCCCAATCAATCAGAGGGTTTAGACTTTGCTCCAACCAAATTAAATCAGCTCCATTTCAATTAAATCACTGCTGCCTCACACAAACCGGAGTCCCACTGAGGCTCTAACATCGACCACCATGCAGGCAATCTGACGGCAAAGGCTGGATGGACAAACCTTGAACTTTTAAACAGGTTCAATACTCTCAGGACTCTAAAAGTCTGACACTAAACTGCACCGCCTGCAGGCGCTCTATGGTCCCATGGTAGCTGCAATAGAAACGTGATTCCAGGAAAGGAAGGAAGATTTTATTCATAACCAAGCTGACTGATAAAGCAAAACACATCACAGAAAGTAAGCACATGCAGACTAGTGTACTACACATGAAATACAGAAGCACAAAGAGCAATTGTATATAAGAGAAATATACTAGGGCAGCGGTCCCCAACCCCTGGGCCACGGACCGATAGTCGTTTGATACCGGGCAGCGAGACCCATATGGAAAAGATATATATAAATCTTATAAAGTTTGTATCTGTCTTGTGTGAAACTTGTATGAAAAGCATACAAGAGTGAAAACAGATATAAGATCCCTTGAAAAATTATATAAATGAAACTTGTATGTTTTGGATGCTTACTAAAACAATATATGAAAGTAATGAGAAAGTGGCCACTTTCCAGAGTAAATCATATAAGTTTTTACTATTTCTTTTCCATATGGGGAGTTAAGTCTCGGATGTGAAATATATGGTTATCGCTATTTTTTTAAAATCTATCATTAACTTGGTTTCCCTGGGTCTTTTCTCGTGTGTTATGAATACATTTTCCTTTTTTTTTTTGTACCGGTACTGGTTTTATTTTGTTGTATTTATCTGCGAGACCTTAAAGACCAGTCCGTGAAAATATTGTTGGTCATAAACTGGTCCGTGGCGCAAAAAAAGATTGGGGACTGCTGTACTAGGGGACTGTGGCTCAGGTGGCAGAGAGAGGTTTTGCAGTTTGGTTCTTGGTCTGCTATGTGGACCCACAAAATCCCCACTTTGAAAAAACATTGACTGGTCTGCTAACTTTTTGGGGGGTTTCTATTGTATCAAGTGTATACCTCTCCTCAAAGTTTCTATTATGTCTTTTGGTCATTGTTAAAAAAAATTTAGATATGCTTTTAAATGGCTAATAAAAAAATTACATGTGATCAAATGGCACTGTATGGTTTCAAGATTTCATTCCTGCTATCCACATTGAGATATTTAACAACATGCAACCAAAGATGGCTTCCAGAACCAAAAGTCCCATGCCTAGAGATGATGTATATTCTAGAGATGGACCGATCCGATATTACGTATCAGTATCGGTCCGATACTGACGTAAATTACTGGATCGGATTTCGGAGAGAAATAAAAAATGTAATCTGATCCATTACAGTTTTTTACAGTCGCTAACAAGCGTTTGTCCAAACAGTTGTCACATTTGCAAAACTCTAAACACAATTAGCACAGCATCGGTCTGTTGTGGCCATACCATTCACACATTTCATGTCGTGTTCACCCAATATGCAGTCAGTGAACACATTTCCACAATGCTTACATTTTCTTAACAGACAAGTTATACCTCCCAACAAAACTATGGACTGTTCTTGTAGTATCTACGAATGTTAACACACAACATCCCACAATAGCAAAAACAATATTCCAAACCTTAGATACAGTATAAAAACCTCTGCTTCTGCAATGATATGTCGGTGGATCCGACATACCAGGCGGTTTTATCCCAGGTGCATCGACTTGGATAACATCAGATGTGATGTTGATGAAAACATGTGGCCTAACCCTGAAGATCGCAGAGATTAGATGCAAATCTTTTGCCTTTTTTTAGCCCCCCTCCCCCTCCCCCCCTTTTTATCTTGGCTTTTTGCTGTTGTTTTTTTGTTCAGAATGCTCTTGTGTGTTTCATGGATATTTTGTTCACTGTAAGCAATACTGTAAAACTTTCTCTGTCCTATCATACCGTGTTTCTACTGTACCTCCTGTGGTAAACAGTAAAGAAACAAAAACTTGTTTGCTTTTTACTGGAATGCTTTTGAATGTGAACATTACTGTACATGTGGACATACAGTTACCAACCAAGACATTTCTGGTGTCAATATGGTGGATTGCATGTTTCGCATGCAAATACCTGTGAAACTGAAACATAAAAATCTATGCAGTTTTTGTAATGTCAATAATAGCCAGTATTTTGAAACCTGGTGTACTTTGATTGACTGCATGTACCTTGTGAAGTGAAAACAAGTGTTATTCTTTGACAGACTAATTTCATTTTGAGTCAGATTTATAGTGTTTTTGTACAGTTAGTGTGTGCAGAGAACGATGTGTTCTAATTTTGAAATGAGGAGTTAGTATATATTTAACAAAGTGTATTTTTGGGAAGGATATTATCCATTTGGCCAATTGTGTTTTGTAGGTGTGGGTCTGTGTTAAGAGTTTAGAAAAAGTATCTGAAGTATGGGTAGGCGCTTGTTAGCGACTGTAAAAAACTGTAAATATCAAAAAAGCACCTCACAAAACTTGCAACACGGCGTAACTCGGCTCATAACAGTAGCATGTTGGAGCAGTATGCAGCACGTGATAGAGCGGCTGTGTGTATTTGTAGCGTAGCTACCAAACCAGCATTTCATCTCCAGGAAGTTATCCCAGAGAGAAGTAAAGCAAGTGTGTAAGTTCATCTCTGAATGTTTGTAAAGCATTCCCACGTTAAACTTAACAACCGATATATGGAGAGACGGCCTCTTCTCTCTCCCTCCCTCTCCTGCTGCTACTTCAATAGTGAAACTGATCAATGATCAGCTGATCGGCTTTTCTGTCGTGAGTCCGTCTCTCTTCTTTGTTTTTGGCCCACTTTGCACCAGAAAGAGGAAACCAGCGGCTGAACAACAGCAGCACGTTTAACCTTGATAAGCTGTTGTTAGAATTTATTTAACATTACTTTCTACACCAGGATCATTTTCTGCGTAGCTGACGGCTGGTAACTGTGCAGGGGCGGATCTAGCAAAGTTTAGCCAGGGGGGCCGATGGGGCATGAACTGGGAAAAGGGGGCACAAAGACATACTTTTCTTTCTTATTCTCATTTAAAATGTCTAGCTTTTAATAAATAATTATCTGAATCTTACACCCAAAGTCTTAATCTGATGTAAAATGTATAGAAGTCCATTACTTATATAGTAACTGTTAAGTCTAATATACCGTAGTAAGCTATACTACTTTTTCTTTTGGGAAGGTACCATCTGTGCAGTCTGCAATTCTGTAGAAGAAAGATGTTGAATCTATTTAATTATTTTTGAAAAATAATTTATTTCTGTGCATTTTTTTTCACACTGCATCAAACTAAAGTTCATTACGTCGATTAAGCATCATGGGGTGGAGGGTGGGGGTGGTTCCCTATTTTTTTATTTTGTTGGGAGTTTGCAACCCTATCAGTTAGGTTGCTTAATATTTCCGCTAAGTACTCTTTAAAATACCAAAATAGGGAGGATGGTGCAGGTTTAAGTTTATTAGATTGATCAGTATTGCTGAACTATGAAATATTTTGGGTGCAGTGTATTTTTTTACACACAGGTATAACAGAATAGCTTTAGTGTTGTTTATTTAAACTTGAATATGAACTTATACAAAATGCAGCAAGATATTTAAAAAAAAGTTTTATTGATTAAAAAACACACTATATCGGATTCATATCGGTATCGGCAGATATCCAAATTTATGATATCTGTATCGGACATAAAAAAGTGGTATCGTGCCATCTCTAGTATATTCATATGCAGATGTCCGTGTGTAATTAATGGCAGCTCTGCTGCCATTAGTGTGCGTGTGAGTAAATGCAAAACACATGCAATACGCTTTGTAAAAGTGATGAAGTTTAAAGATGCTATAAAGGCTAAGAGCAGACTATTTTCTGTTTTACAGTTTTTAAGAATTACAGCTGCTTCATATACTTCAGAGAAGAGGACACAGTGGAGTGTGAAGCAGCGTGAACCTGTGATCTACTCAGATTACTTGTGTTAGCTCTGAGGGCTCTTGTGAAACCCACACAGAACTTTTCTAAGAGGAATTCTGACATGCTGTTCTTTTATTAGAGTGTTTACACCAAAAGTATAACTGCAGGGCAGTGTGTTTGTGTGGGCAGAACATTACAGGTACACTGCAAGTGAGAAGATCCAGGAAGTCCACAGTGAATGATATATGAGGTTTATGGGGAAAGCTTTGGAAAGTTATCAATGGTGTGTTAACACCAATAAGAAGAGACTCACATGTAATAATATTTTTGCCAAGATCAACCTCCAATTTTAAAGTGATTCCAACACCAAGTGCCAAAAACTGCAGTTGCTCAAATGGCCACTTGAGGCCGGCTGCAAAAGTGATTCAATTCCTGGCAGAAATACAGCAGAAATAAACACGTTTACAGCCTGGTATAAAAAAACAGCTTGGGTCTTTATAGCTCTTTCCCTCCTTCATGACTGCACGGGGAAGTGACTTTCTAAAGAAATTATCCATTTAAGGCATAAAGTTAGGAAAGGTAACCAGTCTGAGTGACAGATGGCTGTCATTTTGTGTAAGGAGCTGGCTGGTTAGTTTTCCTAGCAAGTACTTTTATAAGCAGTTCTGATTTCTTCACGCCACAATTAGCATGGGATTTATTATCAGTGAATTAAGAATGTGCCCTACTAACAAAAGTACCTAGCCAGCGCTAGCAAAGCTCAGCAGTGGTCATATCTGCTAGATTAAAACTAAACACCCCCCCCCCCCCCCCCCCCACACACACACACCCAAAAAACCCCAGAAAACAACAATAGACATTAAACCACCAGGTGATTGCTCAATGCTCACAACCATCTTTTATTTACTGCCTGTGGTCAAGACTAAAGAAACTCCAAGAGGGCACAGATTTTTTTGCAGAGCCTGAAATATTGCCTGTCAGGATGTCTTTAGACGTTATCAGTTTATTTCAAGCATATTGAACTGTCTCACTCAATCACTCAGTCTAAATTGGCTGACTTTTGCTTCTGCTCTGTTTCTCTTCACCTCAGTTTTATTTTTATTCTCATTACTCCCTTTTCCATGTTTGCACTGCACTCCCCGATTTACATTTGCTGCATCTCCCTTCTGTTTTTGTATACCCTTCCAGATGATGAGGCCACTAGACTGAATTACATGCAGACTTAGTTGCAGGTAGTGCTCAGGCTGTGTGAGGCCCTTAGCTGCCACATGCAGCTTGAGTCAGACTGACAGGTAGCCTGGGGCTGATATCACGGATCTTCTTTCTCTCCCTTTCACTCCTCAACTATATGCTGCTCGCCTCCCTTCTGCTAGACATTATTGCATTAAAATTCACTCCCCCCCCACTTCTCCCCTGCTTAAGGCTTAGCAGGTTGGCATGTGGTGCATATACTCAAATCCACACTGCAAGCTTCTCCAACCCATGGCTGCAAGGACTTATGTTAGATGATGTCCCCTTCAGCATGAAACAGTGCTCAGCCAAGAGAACCGCCGTTACTGTCCAGCAGATTCAAGTGGTGACCACAGTTGCTGGAGGCAGGTCAAAGCAACTGTTTAGGGTGGTACTTCATGTTTGTCTGTGATAGTTCCTGGCAGCCACACTCGAGCGTTCCGTCTGTTGAGTCACCGCGGGGACTTGAACTCAGCCTGTGTCAACTGTCAAGCAGATGTCCAGGATCGGAAGGAGGGGAAGTGGCAATGCTTCAGAGAAACAGCGTCCTCAAGTACATACACAAATACTCGTTCGTAAATGCCCACGTATATTAATTTACTACTTGACAGACTAGCGCTGAAAGGAAAATAGAAGGGAGGACAATTTGAGATGTGAGCAAAAATGAAAAAGAAAAAAAAAATAGATCTTCACACAGCGCAGAAGAAGGAACAATTCTGACAGCCCAGCTGGTGTAAGTGATTGTTTGATTGTCATGGGGAATTCAGGAAACTCGACTGAGATTCTTTCTCCCTTTTTCGTTTCACATAGTGTCTAAAAAGGCTGCCAGCCTGGCCAGCAACTCCTTGCTAAACACTATTAAGGAAATATCTGTGACGCCCTGTCCTTCTCCTAGCTATGGCTGATATTTCTGGAGCAGAATGAGCCATGAAGATCCCCCAAAACGTGCCACTCCCTTGCTTTACCAGTTCAATAAAATAACAGATGATTGAATCCCGTCCCTCAAGTGACAGCTCAAGGCGAAAGCAAACTACGGTGACAAATACATTTGCGGCAATCACAGAAATTGTGTTTTGCATGATGTTCGAGGAGGAGTTGTCACTGAGAATTATCTCTTTCTTTGGTGACGAACACTGGAGAGGGATTTCAGCACAAAATACAAATAAAAAAAAAATAAAAGAAGAGGAGAAACCATGTGAGAGAATCTTCCAAAGCTGCTGCTCTGGTCTAATCTTTAAAAAAAAAAAAAAAACTGTACACATGCACAAATATGAAAAAAAGAGGGGAGAAAATTAGATCATTAATGGGGATGGTAAAGCAATAGATGTGTGCATTTATTATGTGGAGAGACAACATAAACAAGTACTGCACAAAGTAGATAAGCAGGCTGTCACAAAGCTGCTGTTGGCCAGTGGGGGCCACTAATCTGAGTGCTGTGGACTACAGAGGCGTCAATATAGAGTGTGTGAACAAGAAATGAACTTTTCAAAACATTATTAACTATGTTAATTTCTAATTACACACGCACACACACACACACACACAAACACACACATATACATACATATATATATATATATATATATATATATATATATATATATATATATATATATATATATATATATATATATATATATATATACACATATATATATATATATATATATATATATATATATATATATACACATATATATATATATATATATATATATATATATATATATATATACATATATATATGCATATGCTTGGGCATATAAGCAATCATAATGCATGTGTCAGGACATGTCACCACACGCGCGCACATTTGAGCATCCATAACTTACTAATGCATTTATAATGACATTATATAAATTATGCCCGACCACTAGGCCTTGTCACATCGTCTTTCAGCTGTGAGTTTTTCATCTTCCTAAAAAAAGACACCTCCAAATGGAGTCGTTCCCTGTGATCGCCCGTTTTGGGCATTAAACCTCCAGGATGCAGAGTTAATGGGATTGCTCCTGTTTTGCTTCGGGCTGCGGACTGCACAGTGGCTAGAGGCTGGTGGGGTGGGGGGTGGGGGGGTGGGGGGGGGGGATTTGATGCTTAGAAGCGACTTAGTGGAGACAAGAAGAAACCAAGCCAATTTTCACTTTGTTGCTTCTCCAGCATGGCCAAGACATCCAATTCCATCAGGCCTTTGCTCCTGGCACAGCTGATAGAAATGGGCCCTAAGTCCTGTGGCAGGGCCAGCTTATTCCCTTATCTTCTAATGGCTCTGATAAGGGATTGGTAAAAGCGGTGACAGAATAACCACCGCGTGACCCGCTGCCAAAAAAATCCTGATTAATCTCACTAACGAACAATAGGAACAAGCTATGGATATTACAGATACTTTACTAATATCATTTACATATTTGTTTTGAAGAACAACAGCTGGGGCTGTTTTATCACTAATAACGAATAAAATCTATTTCAGCGAAGCTTAAATATCTCCCTGGGGGATGCAGCCCACCTGTTGAGACTGCGGTAACAACAACAATCTGAGCTTGTGGATTCGTTCAAATCTCTATTATTTTTCTTGCCGACTCACCGGGGGCTTTGTAGAAGCCAGTGTCCTCTTCTGTAAGAGGCAGCAGGTAGACTTCACCTTCCTTCCACAGCAGGGGGTAGTCCAGCCCTCCAGAAAACTCTCCCAACCAGCCTTCTTGATCTGGAGGTGAAAGACATCGCATCTGCTAAATATTCATGTTCACAAAGAGTTTGTATGTTTATTCTTACAGGGGTTATCTGTCCAAACAGCTTTGTGTAGGTTGCAATGTATGTTTGTGTATGTTTTCTGTCTTTCTTTCATTTTTTGTTATCTAAAAAATAAAAGAAGAGAAAAAAACAGCTTTGTTCCTGAGAGCTCAGCACAGAGCCAAATGCTGAAAATGGAGTGAGGACAGAGGGTCAGGGAGAACAAAGTAAACATCGCTGGTCTCGTTAATTTTGGCTCAGTAATAAAGCTCCCAAGGCAACAGGGAAACCTCATTAATGGCTGGGAAGACAATACCTTCAACGAAGTCAGAAGTGATGTTGACAGCAGCATAGTGATTGGACGAGGAGCAGGCCAGCGAGTGGCCATAGCAGAAGCACGGTTGGCAGCCTGCTGGGTTTATTTGCTGGAGATTGAAAAATCCTGGCTTGCATCTGCAGGTACACAAACGCACACACACACATCCCCGTGCATAAAAAAAGTCATTAACATGCAGAAGCTTTAGTCACACCTGATTACAGCTCCTTACCTCATCCATGCTGCACTGTTATATTCACTATCTATTTAAGCTTTTTTTCAGTTCAGCAGTTTGGGCGCAAGTCGCTGCACACATTGCGGCGTTTTAAGAAGAAGAATGGAGCTCAGCTGCTAGCACCCTGACCTGCAGGCACTTGCTGCCATGTGGGTGGGACAGGAACACCGCTAAAAATCAGCCACTACACTAGTCACATTACACAGGAGAGGAGCTTGCTCAACCACCCGTGAAATCAGCCAAAAAGTCAACAAACAGGGAGTACAGAATTATTCAATAGTTGGAGACCTGGGGCTGTGTGTATTGCTAATGTCATAGTGAGGTTATCTGTTTGATCCTCTATCCCACAGGAGCAAGATAGAAGCAGAAAGGGAGAAGCAGAGACTATTGACACAGTTTAACAGTCGCTTGCACTGCTTTAGTTGTTAAAATGACAGATAGCTTAAAAATGTTCAAGCAAGTCTGAATCAAATTGTTCTTAAGCCCTCTGTTTCTGCTGCACCAGCCGACTGGGAATGAAATTTGCAAAGTTATTTTCCCCTTAGGAGCGATAATGAAAATGATTTTTTTTCAAAAGCGATGCTAAAAAGAGACCAAACATAGGTATATTACATAATGTTTGGATGTTTTATTGTAAAAGACCTTTACAGTTGGCTTGTTTGTTCTTTATCTGGGAAACAAACAACAGCACAATAACCAACCTGTTGCAGTTCTGTCCCTCCACATTTTGCTTACAGTAACAGCGTCCATCCAGAGCAGAGCAGTCACCCACACTGCCACTGAGGTCACATTCACATGGCCTGCAGAAAAGTAGAAAATAGTTTAATCTACTGCATTTAGCACGCATGTATAAAAGAGAAGCAGAAAAAGAAAATGGGCAGGAAACACTGAGATGAGGACAATTTGATGTGAAGACATCCCTGATGTCGGTTTCCTCACTTTCAAGACAGCAGATGTTCAGCTCTGAAAAACCACAGGGTGTCACGCTCAAGTAGATATTAACAACACGGGTTCTTGTCTTAAAACTTGAACCTGGGCCTTCACAGTGTTTCTGCCATCACCACAAAGTCATTTTCAAAAGTACAAAATTTTCTTCATAGCAAATCATTAACACCCAAATCTGAAATTTGAAGGCTGCGTAAAACGACCTCAATTAAAAAGCAAGTAAGTGTAAGTATATGGATCAGCAGCGTGTTGGATTTTTGTCAGATTTTGTTTGATCACATTTATTGACTGGTTACTTTTTGTTTGAGATTGAAACACAGGATCTATTTTTAATGAGGTGCAATTACAATAACTCAATTATCCCAAGGCAAGCAGCCTCTAGTTGTTTCTGCTCTAGTGGTCTGGGTAATTCACGCATCAACTCAATAGCCTGAGTTTTCAGCACGAATGAGAGAAAGTGCTGTGTGTTTGTTCGTGTGAGTGTGTGTGTTTGTGTTTGTGCATGTCAATATCATCTAAGGGAAACAATTGCAGATATTAATGTACCGTTTTGGTATGTAATCTTTAGAAAGGGAGGTTTAATATTCTCTTGATCAAGCCTACTTTTAAACCTGCATTTACAGACTTTTTGTTAGCTGAGATACAACCTACACAAATGGCTATCTGGATCATTTGCTTTAAGCTCTAGTTTGGTCTCCACCAGCTCTTGGGGAAAATATCTATTCCTTTAAATTTCCCTCTAATTTAGCTGATATTTGCACTGCTTTTTGCTTTACAGTGGCTTTATCAGTTCTTGTTTGCATTAGCTTTATCGGTTATAGATAACCAAAACAAATAGCTGAATGGTGTTAAAAAGTTCTGTAGAACTGGGGAAGCTATTCTGTTTAAATTTAGCATTTTGAGGCATAGCTTAATTTTTCATAAAGAAATGCTTACTGTAGAAGCTATAAAGTCAAATGAATGAGGCTAAAGCTCAATATCTATTCTTTTGCTTAACAGTCATCCCACAGCCTGTTGTCATAGTATCCAGGTAGAAGAAATAATATTAACACCAAACATTCATTGATATGCCTTTCAACACTATCGCAACTTAGCATTCCCCCGGCAGATAGAAGGGGGTCAGGGAGAGCTCGGATAGACTTCTTATGAATATGAATTTTACAACATACAACACACACACACAGACGCACCTACACACACAAACACACAGTTGTGCACACACACACATAGATACACCTTCCTATAAATTTACATGCAGGCTCATGTGCACTCATACTTAGTATGAGGCTCTCAGTTCAGACAAAGTTGAAATGCGCTTTTCATCATAAAAATGTATGCAGCTGGTCAGTGCATCTTCACGTTCCAATAAAGGTTGGAAAAAAAGTCTGACTGAACCCACTCCCAGTAAAACAGGTTGAAAGCAAGTCTGTATCTTAAACTCGGTCTGACCCAATGAGCTCTAGTATACTGAAACTTAAAATCAGAGCTTAGTAAAACACATTATAATAATATTTTACTTAATGCATTAGTAATGCATACAGTTAACACATTAAAGCTAAACAAATCATGATCAATAAAGAGTAAAAGTGTAATTATTAAATTATTTATTTATCATGAACAACTCTTCATTGTCAACTAGTTGCTGGCAGTTAAAAAAAGAAGAGGAAATGTTTGAGTCAATCATGAATTGATGAATTTGGATAAAACCAGATCAATGCTACCAACTACATAAAGACACTCAACTACCTTTGGAGAAAAGTAGAAAGTTTTACAGGCTAAGTTTCTCCTTGGCTTTAGCTGCAGCTCAAGCTGTTCTCTGAAGATTTTGAAGGCAGCAAGGCTGGATTCAGTCACCATGGCAACATGAAGAAGACTGCATGATCTCTTGCTCGGTTCTAAGGGGACTTCAAACACCAGATCTTTCGTTTCTGCTATTCAGGACTGCTGGCTCACCAATCTGAACAACGACCATATGCGGTAGGAGGGAATTCATGCAAAAAGTTTGCAATGACTTGGCAAGACATTAGACCAGCCTTTTTCTTTTCCCTTTTAAAGTTGATGATACTGGTAACATTTCTTTGGAAATGTATTATTTAAAGTTGAGTAGGAGGAAATGAAGTTAAAAAAAATTTCAGCTGTTGATATAGACCTATGGCAATGTATTTCCATGTTATAAGCAAATAAAATAAGGAATTGATTCAAACTTATTTTAACCTCCTAGGACCTGCGTCCACATATGTGGACATCACCTTTTGGATTATTTAGACAAAAATACTCAAATTTGCTCTTCAAGGGCCTGATATCTACTTACGAGGACATTATACTGCTACTGTTCTATCGAAATTTTAAACAAATATCCTCATATGTGGCTCTCATTTTTCTTTAAAACAAAAATTAGGTTAAAAAAATCTGGTAATTCTTTGCTTTTACATTCATCAGGTCCCAATCAGCCCAAATATCAAAGATAAATTAAAAATGCATGCCGTGAAAGAGTTTGGGTCTTAGGAGGTTGAGAAAGGGTGAGCAGAAACAGTAGATCTGGCATTCTAAGTCGATAGCAAACTGAACGAAATGTCTTAGGACTTTGTGTTTCTACTAGTTATATTTACTGTGTACTAAACATGAAAAAATGTTTTGTTTCATTTAACTAAAAATCTTACAAATTTCTTCAGTGAGTTCTTTGTTCTCCATCAGTTCTAAAAGAAAATCTGTTTCTTAAATGCAGTTGTGTCCACCACCTACTCACTAACTGTGTGTCCAACTGAGTCTAACTCCTTATTCGCCACAGAGTGATGCTTGGACTTGTTGTCTTTATATTGTGAAAACATCCCTTTAGCATTTTTTAGTTTTGGTGCTAATATATTTGGTGTCTAAAATAAATAAAATTAAAGTAATTTATTACCTAAATTTTAATGAAGTTTCTTATTGTTTCTATGCCGATGACATTCAGCTGTATATATCTTTTAAGCCTCATCATCTGAATAGGCTCTAGTCCATAGCACTCTAGTCCAGTGTTTAATCCAGGTTAGTGATTGGCTCTCTGATAATGAACTTACTTTAAATATCAACAAGACTGATAGATGATTATAGCTCCTCCTGAACTATTTCCTAAAATCAGTCAGGCTCTTACTTCTCTTTGGTCAAGTCCAGCATTTGAAATCATGGTGTAATATTTGATTCTTTGACTTGCATATAAAATCGTTGCTTCTTTCCTGATTCTTTCATTTAAGTAACATTCCTAATTTGCGACATATGGTCTACTCAACTGAACTATAAAAAATTTTTTTTCAAGCATTTGTGTCATTGCATTTATCATGTGTGTTGACCAGCTTGGACAAACCATGTCTTTTGTGCTTCCAAGCTATACAGTACAAAATTCTGCAGCCAGACTATTAACACATTCTAGCAAGCATGCTAAGATAGTCTTTACACTGGCTTTCAGTAGATTTTAGGATTTACATACAGGGCACTAAATGGCCCGGCACCACATAATATATCTCAGCTTCTTACAAAATACACTGATGCTTGCTGTCTTCTGATAAACGTGAAAAAGATTTTTTGACTTGTGTCACTGTGTGATGAGTTGGGGTTTAGAACATGTTGGTTTGTTCACAGTTTGGTATTTAGTAGGTTGTGTGCCATGGATTTATCTGAGCTTCTGTGCTGGATATAACTGCTTGTGGTGGCTGAATAGGGCACTAATGGGAAGAGTGAAACTGAACAAAAATAGTAAAAGATACTTTGAAAACAAAAACTTTAAAATATAGCTAGACAGGAAACAATGCATTTGTGTAATGTAGACAAAAATAATATGAGGTTTTCTTGATAGAAGTCAGACAACTTCTGCACACTTCCATAAAAGGGGATAACCATGAAGTAATTCAGTGGACTCCGAACATACATAAAGCAAAAAAATCACATTGGCGTAACTAATATTGTGCATGATGAATATACGTGACACCCTGAAATAAAAAGCTTAATAAAACTGAAATGAATTTTATCCATGTGGAAAATAACACTGCACTTGGTGGCTTGCTTGTTACAATGCTTGTTAGCAGTTTGACATTGTGTTTGGCACATCCTGGTACTTGCTGATAAGGTCACTAATTCACAGTAGTGTCACGTCGAGAAATTTGAATCCTTTTGTCCTGCTTTGCAGTTTGATAAATTCAGGCTTTGGGAAGTTAGGTGTCACATCTATAAAACAGGAAAGCTGTATGAAATGTAATGTCAGTGAGCCTTGTGTTCACTAACATAAAATGAATGCATGTATACTGTATATATTACTATATGTATGTTGCTCACCTGCAGCCACCGGGGCCTATCGAGTGAAAGCCAGCCTGGCATGTGTTACACTTTTCTCCTGTCACACCTTCCCGACAAGCACACCTTCCTTCTACATCACATTGTAGACTCACAGATCCTGGAAGGGTTCAAATAAAGAAAAATGTAATCATAGTGTTGGACAAGAATTATGAGTATTTTCTATAAATATCTATCTATCTTTCTATCTATAAATAATGAACATTTGTTTTGAATTTCTGTTCCTGGAAGAGAAGTATATAACCTTGCTTCTACACTGTAGCCGATATAGTGAAGCTTTAGTTAATGGAGAAAAAAGGCCATCTGGGGCAGAAAGAAGAGAAAAGGGGAAGCCTGATGGAGTCTGCTATAACCTTTGATCAATATAATGGACTCCAACAGCTCTGTGCCTTCACCGCACACTATTTATATGAAGAGGAAAAGATAGTTAATGTTTTTTGTTCACTTTTCTCTCTCATTCTCTGATGATGGGTGAAGCACAAACATAATTTGTGCTCCACCACCACTAATGCTCCTCCACCTAAAGTTAGGCCTTGCTTAATGAGCAATGAGTCTTTTCATTGATAATGTTCAGTGAGTCAACTGGATCAATTTACACCCGCATGGGTGAGTAAATCCATGGATTTCCTTAATGATCATCGTGGAAGCTAAGGCAATGATAACTAAGATGAGATTGAATGAATTATAAATTGAAAAAGATTCTACTCCTAGGCAAGTTTGGTGAGCTGATGGGACGTAGAAAATATTAATGCAGTGCCATTAATTTTTTAAAAACATTGGCCATAAAATTTGTAAAATTAATCCTATGAGTCCCATTCATTTGTAGCTAAAGCTTGCATATGGTGCTTTTTTGTGCCAGTGTGGCATTCCAATTTAAACATAATTACATTTTCTCATGCAGGAGAAAACAAAAGTAGCAAGTAATGACATTGGCATGGATCATAATTAGGGCTTCAGTTATTATCAAAACAACTGAGATTTTTGTGTCTGCAGTTTACCGTTGACATTGCAGTTGCAGGGTAGGCAGGGATCTTCTGTAGATTTCCGGTAGTAGCCATTTCTGCAGCGCTCACAGTGGGGCCCATCGGTGTTGTCTCTGCAGCTCACACATCGCCCCCCACTGCCAGTGCTCCGGTACTGTTCCATGTCAAACACACATTGGTCTGATCTCCCACTGCAGTTACACTCTGAGAGTGAGGTCGGTGGTGCAGGAAAAAAAAGAGAGAAGAGGTAAGAGGTCAAGAGAGGAGAGCTGCTAAGACGAGGAATGACCAGCCGCAGGGGAAGATACAGAAAGCAATGAAGTTAAAAAAAAAAAAGGATGGCAGAAATAGATGAAGTGGAGAGACACACAAAGGGTATATGCATGTGAGAGATTATGTGTTCTGGGATTGGATCATAATTTAGAGTCTCATTGCTAATCTCATTTCACACAGGCCTAATGAGGAGCCAATCGGCTGTCAGGGGGCACTTAGATAACAGTAATTCATGTTTGTACAAGAGCAAATTACTCAGCTGATAACACACCACCACAGCTCTCATACCCTTCACATCAAATCCCTCTTTAGTTTACAAGTTACCCTGAGGGGGGACTTAGGTGAAATTGCCCATTTTATTATGAATCAAGCTCCCAGTTGAGCTAGAAATAACCATATGATTACCCTTTCTTTTTAATATCTGCACACGGCCATAAACAATCAGAAGAGTCTGTTCAGTGACAGGTTGCTTCTCCCCAAGACAAGAACTAACAGACTTAAAAACTCCTTTGTCCCACACGCCATCAGACTGTTTAACTCCTCTCTGGAGGGGAGAGGGAGGGGAAACAGGAGGACAAAGGAGGGGGGAACAACTAAGCTGCAGTGCCTCTGCACCTCACTGTACAATGTTGTTTGCCTACTGGTGGTGGTCAGAGGGCCCGGTGGCGCCAGTGTCCGGCAGCCTCGCCTCTGTCAGTGCGCCCCAGGGCAGCTGTGGCTACAATGTAGCTTGCCATTGCCAGTGTGTGAATGTGTGTGTGAATGGGTGAATGACTGAATGTAGTGTAAAGCGCTTTGGGGTCCTTAGGGACTAGTAAAGCGCTATACAAATGCAGGCCATTTACCATTTACCAATACCTTGTGCAATACTTTTTGTAAATAGTCAACAGTGCAATAGACTCAATACTTGAAATGTGCAATTCACTTGTATTTTTATTTTTTATTCCTATTTATTCTATTTATCCCCTTTGTATATTTTATTTATATTTGTCTCTGTATTTATATATGTGTGTGTGTGTGTGTGTGTGTGTGTGTGTGTGTGTATATATATATATAACAGTTCTGTAACTGTAACTTCGGTCGTTGCTGTGCTTTTTTTGGAAGTCGAATTTCCCAGAGGAACCCACCCGAGGGATTAATAAAGTTCTATCTTATCTTATCTTATCTTATCTTAATAAGAAGTCTCATTAGTATTTAACTTATTTCACCGGTTGCTTTTAAAACCTAACATGTGATGAACTTGGGCTCGGTGGTTAAGGACTTTAATGTACAGAGCCTTCATTTGTTTGGCTGTAACTTATACTGCATAGATACAGTTACTAGCCACAAATCGAGGCTTCGCAGGGTTAAAAAACCTACAACTATTGTGACTGCTCTCATTTCCATATATATTTAGAATTTTAAAAGTAATGAGTTCG
Source organism: Mchenga conophoros (assembly GCF_057382185.1). NCBI lineage: Eukaryota > Metazoa > Chordata > Actinopteri > Cichliformes > Cichlidae > Mchenga > Mchenga conophoros. The sequence goes on from NC_140532.1 coordinate 51,699,446, forward strand.
TAATTATTGTTGATTTAGCACATATTAATCCATTCCTTGGCTGTGGCTTAGCTCTTCTTTGGGTACAAATCCACCACCCTTCTGTGTGGATGTTGCAGTTGTTCTGGAGGTGCTAACATCCAAATAAACGCAGGCATGAATCGGAGCATGAATTTCTTTTGGTTTTAATCTTCGGCTTAGACTAGCAGCCTCTCACCATATGATAGCTTGTATCCGGCCCTCCTATGATCCAGAATTGGAGAAAGAAAAAGCATATAGGAACCCAACAGCAATCATTCCCAGCAGCTGTTTCCAGCCCTCTGACCACTAAAAGCCCAATTCTTTTTGTCCTATTTTGGTCTGTACTGCATCATTAAGGGAAACTCAGGCACTTTAGCTCCTAAATGCTCATTAGTTTTTCCATTTGGCTTGTGGCTGCCTGTATTACCTACAATCATACTGACTATGATCTTGCATCGACAATGTGATAAGCTACATACAGTTTGATTACTGATACCGCGTTAATTTGTACACTACATTAGTAAAAGGTTTACTTCAGTGGTCTCTATGGTTCATGTAAATGAGGTAAGAACGGCAACTACTAAGTTTTCTCATTTCTTATGCATTGATTATGTGAGTCCGCTGAGGTGCGAGTGACGTTAATTTCATCATCAAACACTGAGCACAGGGGTCTATGCTGACATCCAGGTGCCTAGCAATATTTTTGTGACCACACACGCTCATCTGCGAAGAATTTACATTTCAATGCACCAACTACGCACGCACCCCAGGTGGCGGATTTCAAGTGGACTTCAAAGAAGTATAACAGGAATGACTACTTGGCCGCTGTGTCTCCAGCTGTCCATGTCCATGTCAGTAACATAATAAAGGCTTTGCTGGTAAGAGCTTATGGAGTCATGTGGGTTTTGAGCGGGTCGGTGTGTGAACGCACGTCTTCACACTTAGGATGGGACTTCTTAATTGCTTTGTGCAGTCACTGGAACTAAGGAATTTGTGTTTAGTAAACATTCTGATTCCAGACTGTACAGACTGCTTATTAAAACCAAAATACCTTGTTTTCTTTTCCTTCAAGTGTTAAATACAGAAGATGAGGCAAGTGGGTGTGAAGTCTTTGAAGTTGTTTAAGGGCACCTTTGATGAAGTTGTTCTGAGTCAAAACATGTAATGTAACAAATCACTTCTGCTGCTGAATCATTAGTGAGGGAATGTGATTACATTTTTTATGAGAAATCTACACAAGGAGTAATTGACGACTGCTGCCTGCTGTATCTGAAAATTAAATTAAAGAGAATGGGAACTAAAACTAAAAGTCGTGGCTTTAAATCCCCAATGAATTTAAAAGTGCCAAAAAGTTTTTTCAATCAAACATGAACTGAAGAATCAAGTCATTATCTCTGGATTCATCAATGTGAGTTACCTGTTTGCGTTTAATAAATTAGGTTTATTCATTGCTGCAGCTCTAAAACGCCATCCTTGAGTTGTAGTTCAGATTATTGTAAAAGATACAGCAGGAACCAGCAATCTTTGCTAGGAGAAGACTTACAGATGCAACATGGATACTGAGGTTCTTGGGAGAATTAGATTAGGAGTATGGAGAATTATTGCACATGGGTAAACTGAGAGTTATAAACAGCAGTACCAGTGACCGATTAAATTATACTGTTACATATTGTACTGCAGTAATTCACCAATGCATGGACAAGGAGAACAGCTGGTTTTCTGGATGGCTATGATCCTTGATAATTCTGTCGGCCTTACACAGACATCAGGCAGATCTTTTTAATGGCGGGATAGCTCTTGGCAGTGACGATCTCTGATGGCTGCCCCAATCTCTGTCGTGATTTCCAGCTTTTAGCAAGCAACTTCCATTCCAAAACTGTCATACAGCCTGTCACCAGGCTGTCGATCGTGCTTCTGTGGAAGATTCAGGAGATAGTGTCTTGTAAAACTAAGTGTCCTCAGAAAGTATGAGCACTGACGGGCCTTTCTGTCCGTGATGTCCATGTGAAGGTTCCAGGATAGATTCTCAGTAATGTTCACACTGAGTAAGTTGAAAGTGCCTACCACTTCAATGTTAGCATAGCTAATATGGATGAGCCAGTGTTCTCTTCTGGATGATAGTTCACTATCATCTCCATTGTTCTGCTGATGTGAGAGAAAGGTTGTTGGCCTGTTTAGCTTTGTCGGCTGTCTCATCATTGTCTGCAATAAGGCCTACAACAGTCCTATTGCCTGCAAACTTAATGATGATGTTCTTGGAAGTGAAAAAGGAGCACAAGAGTACACTAAGAAATCGCACACTGTGTTTTCAGTGAGCGAGGAGGAAGGGTGTTCCCGTTTTCCAGATGGGTGAGGGCAGTGTGTGTTGCCAAGGCGACTGTGTCGTCCATGACTCTGCTCCTTCTGTGGGCAAATTGAAGAGGGTCCAGGATGTCGGGGAGCAGCAGATGTGTTTTCTGACCAGCTGCTCAAGGCACTTCATGAATGTCTAACTCTTTATATTTTTTTACATATACATTGGTATTTGTTCCATTTCTTAGTGGAGCAAATACTAACATTAGACAAATATAACCAGTCCAGTTTGTTACTCAAGTGGAAACATGTCCACCTAGCCCGTCTAGGCCAATGATATTTATGGCCTGAACTGCAGTTCTCATCCTTCAAAACACATCTGCTATCCCCAGTTCAACAAAATCTGACAACCACCCCACCTACAAAAATAAAAAGTTTCTGAATGACTCACTTCTGATTGACGCCAGTGGGTAGCTACAGCACAAATACAACTGGTTGTCTCAACTTGTCACCTCCCATTCACTCTATCTTTATCATGTCAGGTAGTGGTAGTGTGACTGCTGCACAGGCGAGCTAATAGCCAAGTAGAAATACTGTCAGAAACACTGTGAGACAGTCACATTTCAGCTAGTGCTACAAATACACATTGATATTTCAAACAATATTTACTCATTCATAAAGACAACGTATTACAGTGCAGTGCAAGATATCTGGCAACCAGGCTTTACTCTTTTACCTGTAAATGTGGTTCTCTATAGTGAAACAAGCTACAGGGCAATCAGAACATGTTACTTCTGATCATTCGAACTTTAGCATTGTTATGAATCTGTTTTTACTATAAAGCTCTATTTCTGGTGTTCTCTTTTTTTCTTTACTATTACATTTTGTAATTTTTTTAGTGCTATGATTTTTTTTTAGTGTATGTGACTATAATGGTTTCGGCTACCCAACTGTATTTTATATTACTCTACACTTTTTTTTTTAACATTAACTGCCTTCGATGTTGGCCGTGTTAGCCTCCTTTCTTGTGAGACATCAAACTGCTGAGCACATTATCATAAGCATGTTACAGTACAGCATCTTTGCCATCTTAGTAACGGGGTGTAAAATAACTGTAGCTGAGCAGTTAAGGTTTTATACGTATGTGGGACGAAGATTGCTACCAGCAGAAAGGGAGAGGGGAGCTGAGGCAGAACAAATCATTTGAGGCTGTTTCTCAACAAGTTTAACATGAAGACTCCCCCATACAGCTCTCCATAACTTGTGTTAGGTTATCTCGTCCACATTTTTATGTTTGCCCACCCACTGCTGTCTCTTTAACATGCTGTTACAAAAGTCCTGTCCTGGGGACCACACAGCTTGTGCGTCACTGTGGAGGCTTCATGCAAGTAAGTAGGCGCTGTTAGCTCATTGCTGAGTCTGATGATATAGTTCACAAAGCACTTTAAACCTCCCAGAATGCTACGGCTCATACATTCTTGAGTGGCCTTTAGGGTCGAAACCTACAGGATTACAACAGGAATACAGACTGTATTGCACTCTTGATTGTTTCCATCTATCAAATGGGGTTTTATCAGTTTAACAGTGGCACTAGCTGCACTTCTTGCTGGACCAACAATGAACAGTGCATTATGACAATCACAACTAATGGTGTGACTATAAGGAGCAAATAAAATAACAACCATAAACCTTACCATTTATGTCTTGTTTAATCTGAGCAATTAGGGTAACTCAGAACCTTATGTTTAAGAGTGGAAAATCTATCGATCACAAAGCAAGAAAGTTCAATATATTTATCAAGTAAATAAATAAATAAACACAACTTTTATTACAAATACTGTTGTAATTTAGTTTTAAAAATGATCTAAACCTACCAAACCTGATCTTTATCTGACTGCGCTGCTCACATAACGGGAGCGACAGTTTTACCGGAATACAAAAACTAATAAATGTTTATGGATAATTAGATTAAAAAAAAACAACAACAACAAAAAATCCCAAACAAAACTATGGAAAACTGCCAAATCTGGAAATATGGTTTCATTTCTGTCTTCTCAAAATTATGATTGTGTAACAGATATGAAACAGGAAAGTCTGTAGTTTTTAGTTGCTTCTAAGCCTCCCTGTATTTTATATTCCAGTCCATGTTGTTGTTTGTTGTTTTCTTATGTGCTCAATAAATCCTCCGTATTTAAAGTTCGACTTGTTCTTTGTCATTTTGCCTCTTAATAAACCCCTACTCACCTCTCCCTGCTTATCTCTTTTTCGTTTGTGCTTAGTTCTTTACGTTTGGGTTTTATTTTCTGTGTTAGTTTATCTTTCTTTTTGGACTTTTGCTGGCTTGGCTCTGTGACAAGGCTACAGCATCCTGTTTTTTGTTAATGTATTCATAAATTCATTAAAGTCGCTTTGTTTTTTGTGCAAATTGATAGTCTGTGCCCTTTGTATGAACTTTTTGAACCACCATACGGCACAATAATCTTTTGAGAGAACCACAATCCCGCATTTATGTTTATTCAATAAATGAGGCACCAAAAAAATCAAAAGTGACTAGAAGCACAAGATGTAACTTCTACTCTGTATTTACATACATGCATTTATAATTAAGGTTTGCTAGTTAGGACAGAACCTCACAGGAAGAAGGTTCTGCGTGTTCTCCCTAAGCGTCCAGAGGCATTCATATTAGGAAAATTATTGACTTTAAATTGGTTGAAACTGTGGATGTAATTGTCATGGTTGTTTGCCTCTCAGTGAAGAACAGATTTATCCCACCTCTAAACCAAAGGTCATCTGGAAAAGTCTCCAGCAACCCCTGAACTGGATGATGGCTCAGTCACACTAGAGGAAAAAAAAATCGGATGGCAACTTCTTTACAATAAAGAAAAATCAGTGGTTTTCCTGGAATCCCACCAAATGTTTTTGCACTCAGTGAATCAAGTTCAGTTTTGAAACCCAAACCTCTGGACAACCATTTTTTGATCACAAGGTGATTGCACAGGTTACCTGCTGAGAGGCAGCCTGTCTCCAAACCACTGGAGGCTGATAAAGTTGCAAAGGTTTGTAAATAACTGCAAAATCATGTATAGACACTGTCTAAATCAGTCTGCACCAGTAAGCACAACTTATCAGCAGCCAATCTCTTTGCAATATGTGACTTGTCGTACCTAGTTGCCAACTGGTTATATTCTGGTTAAGTAAGATTGTCAGCAGCTATGTCGTTTTGCAGTTAAATAACTGTCCAGTAACTATTGGTGGAGGCATTTCTGTTTTAGATCGTTGAGGTTCTGGATGTACTGTGAATGTAAGTGGACTAAATGAATTTATGTGTATGTAGATTGCAACAGATAGTAATTTTTGCCAATATTATCACTTAATTGTGATATTTTCAATTTTGGAAATGTGTGGATTTAAATGCTACCTGAAGCTCCTGCACATTGTATATCCAATGATCACATTCCTCCGTTGCTCATGCAGCACAGAAAGTGTTGCAGGTGACAAGACAGGTCAATAAGTCAACAAACAAAGGTCCAAGCTCTTCTGTGTGCATCTTTACTGTACATTAAGTGGATGTTTCATTACATTCTGCACTGTCCCTGTGAGAAACATGGACGGTACTGTGCCCTCAGTAAGACTATGAGCCAGTGACACTAACTTTTAGTGAGTGGCCAGTCCTGCAGCATTCAGACTCCTACTGAGGGCTTTCAAGGACTCTTTAATTTGCAGATTATGCCTATACAAGCGTGGACGATGCCCTCTTATTGCTCCTTAGGGCGTTGTCTCAGAGAAATTAATCTGGACATGCAGTAAAAGCGAAGTTCTTCTTTATCTCCTGTGGTTTTAAGAGCACATGACCCCTCATAGCCCAGAATCACCACTTATTTCTGTGTGGCATGGCAAAGCATAAATAATCAAAGCTAAATAAAAAGATGTGATACTGTGATATGAAGGCTGTCTCATCATTTTGATTATTTTGATTATAACTCCTGCCAGCATCAGTCTGGGAGTTAGATGTTTGATCAAAGATCAAAAAGACAAAAATCACATATGAGGTTGTATTTTATTTTGATTAATTTTACAGGGGCAGCCAAAATGTTCATGCTGATCATTTGTTTGATGAGGTATGTGATTTTAGGATGTGAGTGTTCAAAGATGTTGATTTTACAAACAATTTCTTCTTCTTTGTCCATTATTATTATTATCATTATTATTATTATCTTATCTTGTAAGCAATAAATACCCAAAGTGTCTGAGCGTATGCATAGTAAACATTAATATCAGTGCTGTGTATTTTGTGGCCAGTTTACCAAGCACTAGTCTTTATTTTTCCTTCTTTTAGCAGCAAGGAATGATTTTGGGAGTGTAAAGGAGGTTGCCACCCTGCGTCATCTGCAGGGGAGGTAATGTAAACCACTCTTACTGTCTTCTGCCCTTTATATGAATAATTTCTTAGTGCTGTTGCAGAACACATTGCAGAGAGGGACCAAAATCCCTGCAGGCACAATGATTTCTCATTTTTACATTTAATTTGCTGGATGAATGAGACGTCCTGCCAAGAGAATATAGAAAAGCAGCAGTGATGAAGCAGCCGAGGCAGAGTCATGCTTCACATACTGTATATGTATAAGACTTTTAGCGTACTACATGGGACCTGGCCCCCACGTGGTGATGGTCATCATGTCATGACCACCACCATCATCTCAGCTTATCCAAAGTACTGATGGTGATTATTATTTTTGTTATTAAGTCTGTATTTCTTTACAGGAGTCCTCCAAAGTCTCATCTCTAACATAATAATGCCATAATTCTCACTATCTACTTTCCTTCTTGCCAAAAGAATGTGTAATGACACACTCTACAGTAATACATACAAAACTGGGACAGGCAATTTCATACATGTTTTAATCTTTAATGTGTTTTGAGGTTCAATGCAGCAAGGCCTCATAAATGTGTTTTATATTGCATTTACTTCCAGGAAATATGCTTATTTGTTCTCTTGGCAAGAGTTAGACATTAAGGAGGCATCAATTTTTCATCTAAGCTTAAATATGAGACTAGAGCTCACTACACCCAACTTCAACATGGCATTAAACCACAAACTGATGTTTTTTGGGTTTGTTTTTTTCAGATAGATTTGTGTCACTGATCCAACAAACTTAGTGTGTCAATCAGCCAACTTAAGTGAATTGTTGTTTGTGTTTGGACAAAGTCAGTCTGGCTTTTCCCCCCTGCTTTCTGGCTTGGTTGGATTGTATATTTATCCCAAGGTTGATTGATTTTGATTTTTCAATTGAAAAATTCCACTCTTTCTCATCTAATTCAGTAAGAAAGCAAACAAACATATTCCCGGAAACAGTGCCTTTAAGAGTATGCTAAACCAGTGTGATGGTTTGGTGTATAAAATGATATAAAATATAAAGATTTCAACTTAGAAGCCATCATGTTTCGCTGCTGTGAGTTATACTGCTATGATAATAATGTTTGCTTAGTAGCTAAACATCCTATAAATCATTTTAAACCTTTTAAATATGTTGAAGGTCTTTGAGTTTTATTGGGAAAGCTGATTTCTCTCTTCCCCTCAGAGTCATTTACTTATATTATAAAACCACCGTTTAGTATAATGATGAGCCATGATGAATAACATAAAAGGCTCGCACGCCCCTGGTTTTCAGCCGGGTTTTAGGGACAGCAGGAGCAGCTGGTCCATGGACCTCAGTGATCTTGAGGGAACATATGGAGTTAAGAGCTCAGTATGGTGGCAGTGATCCATTAAAAGTTTAAAAAACAAATAATAAAATCTTAGAATGGATCCAGAACTGAACTGGGAGCTAGTGGAGAGATGCCAGGACGGGGAAATGTTGTCTCGTTTGCAGGTTCCGGCTAAAAGATGAGCTGAAGCACTTTGGTCTGGGCGTTAAGGGAAGCTTTTCTAAGGCTAATATAGAGCGCAGTGCAATCGTCCAAGGGGCATTATGACTGAAGTTGAATAAGACGTTCAAAGATTTTACAGGATAAAGTGGATTTGATTCTTTATGAAAGTCTCAAATGATAAAAATGAGCTTTAATAACAGAATTCATCTGCTTATCTAGTATAAAATCACAGTCCAGTGTGATAGCAAGGTTAGTCACGTATGAATGCAGGGGACCAGGTCCAAGACACGAGGAATCACAAACACCACTGGGTCTGAAAACAACGATCTCAGTCTTACTTTCATTAAAATTCCAAAAAATTAGGCCATCCATGCTTTGATATCTTTCAGACACTTCAGTAGTAATGTAGGACAGCTGACATTTCTTTATATATGATTTGTTTGTTTTCAATGATTCATTTCTCTGTCCTTTTATTATGTCTATAGGGAAGGACTTTTTTCTGAGTTTCCTCATCATGGGTGAGGTTACAAACCATTACTTATCTCTACCATCCAAAATATATTAAATTTAAATTATCTCAACATATTAGCACAGCTGTGACACAGGGTTTCATTTCAGTTGCTGAAAAATAGGAATAAAGCTTGTTCTGCTGTGGTCAGTGCTGTTCTGACTTGTTGTGGCCTGTAGGTAGTTAAGGTTATTTATGATGTAATGGAAAACAACTGTGATGAGTCCTCAGTCATGTGCCAGATGAGGCGAAAAAGTCTCAACGTAAATAAACTGGAGAGGGTTTTAGAGGGAAAAAGTTTTCAAATTTATGTGACACTGGGATGTAATGGGGTGTAGTGTGAAATAAGTATAGTACCATTCTGTACTGGTTAATGGTTTGAGGTTGATTGGACTGAGTTGGAAGTTTTGTCAGATAATGCAATACCTATTTTGAACTCAAAAAGCTCACACAAGAACTCCTTAGCTGTAGATTTTCTTTTACTTTTGGTGCACAAAAAGAAGAAACTGCATTGACTGAATGTGATGGGATATTTTTCTTCCACTGTACAAATCCCAAATATTATAAATTTCTACAAAACCATATGAACAATATGAGATCTGATTGTGTTACTGTATGTGTAATAAATATTATAACTATTTCTCAGACTCTGTAATCACTTATCTGTGGTCAGAGTTTCAGTGCAGGATTTGGTGAAAGTTGTGCAGACTGGTTTGCTAGAAAAATACTTCACATTGTTTCGTATGTCTGTATCAAAGAGTGAACATTTTCCAGTTAATAAATGACTAGACTACTTATTTAATGAAATTACCAAAATAAAACATTTTGACATGTGACCATACATTTAATATAACAGGATTATATAGCTGTATGCAAAAGAAGTACTATAATCCAAGCATCAAACACACATTTACTTTTTCCTTTTATCATTTATTCAAACTTTATCATACTTGTACTTTATTTAACTTCATGAGCTTGGGATAAAGAGAAGGTAAATGTCAAATTCAAAGGTTTTTATATGCTAACAAAGAATTTATTGTAATCTTTCTATTAAAGTCTTTTTGGGATTCTTTTCCTTTGTCTAGCCTAAAGTCATGTGAAAAAGAAAGTTTTCGCAGACCTCTATGCAGTATTCTCGATATATACACCCCATATTTCAATAGCTTGTAGAACTTGACTGTGTGACTGCAAAGTGCCCAAGAACTGTGGCTACAAAAACAAACACAAATTGCTAATCCTCCACCATTGTGTCTGTGAAGGTTCTCAGTCATCCAGGTCATCGTAGTCAAAGGAGCTTGCAAAGAAAAGCGTCTGGACTTCTTTAAGTTGCTTGAAGACGTTTCACCTCTCATCCGAGAAGCTTCTCGGATGAGAGGTGAAACGTCTTCAAGCAACTTAAAGAAGTCCAGACCCTCCACCATTGTGCTTGACAGTTGGTATGAGGTGTTTTTGCCGACATTTATATAGAATTGTTGTGGTTTCCAAAGCTAAGTCATGTTGCCAGGTTTGTTTTAGAGAGTTTCTCTGGCAGCCAAACAAGCCATACTTGTTCAGTCATTTTGTAATTGTACTATCAGGAGCTTTAATGTTTCACATGCTAACTGAGACCTAGCACTTGCGATTTGTCTGAGCATCATACAGTCTGACCTATGAGTGAACTTGCTGTGACATCCACTCCTGGGTAGATTGTGACACTATATTGACACACATCTAAATGCTCCTGAAAGCAATTTGACAAAACCTTTTACACAGGTGCACAAACTTACTGATGATCAAATACAGTTGATTAACTAATCAACTGCAGACTAAGTAAGTGTCTTGGTATTGTATATTCTACACCAGCTTATCATCATTTTCAGCTTAGTGTGAAATTAATGTTAGAAAAATTTCTCAACCTGCAATTGCTGATGATGATCTTGACCTGGCTACTTTAAAGCAAGCTAATTTCATGAACATTTAGCAGCTGGGTTTTCAATATTAAATGTTTATAGTTTATATATCTATGTGGGTTTTATGCTAACGTTGTTGATGCTAATACTATAATAAAACCTTATTAATGCTAAATAGCATGATTATTACTGGGTGCTACCCAACCATCTTTTTTCACAGCAGGAGTTTAGGGGGCCGAAATAAAATGTTAAGTATGTGATGTATCTACCTTGTTGTCGACCTCACAATAGGTATGCAACAAAATGATCACAGTATACAAGCTACAACGGGATCAGCAATAAATCAGTGGTTTAAAAAAGGGGATTTAAAGCATGTACCTACTGGAACAGCCTCAGGCTAAGCCACTTCCAACATCAAGCAAACAACAAAAAATGGTGAAGGCCCAAAGCAACCTGCCCAGGCTATAAATGATTTCAGTCTCAGAGGGGGAGAATCTTGATGAGAATGACGTTCCATTGCACTCCTGATACGCATGCACGCACGCACACACGCACGCACGCACGCACACACACACACACACACACACACACACACACACACACACACACACAGAGCAAATTGTAGCAAAAAGGTTTGTGTTATTTCTCCACACCTTAAGACCAAAAAAACCTAGCCAGGTAAAAAACAAAAACTAAACAAAATACAGTCTGAATTCAAGTTTGTATAAAAAAACCACACTAATATTAAAATTACTCATAAACACACAGAGTCACGTTCACATAATATTGAAAAAACTCTTGTAAAAAGCCACCTAAAGCTTCCATTTACCACCTGCTATTGCTGTTCAGACAAGAACAACAGCAAAGACAGCGGTAATAATTGCAAGATTGTCACACTTTTCTTCCTTTTCTTCTTTTAAATGAGGCTCTAAATCTGAAACTCCCCGAACATTGTGCCCTGTAAAGATCATAAATTATGACTGATGGAACTGTGACAGTTTTTTTATGTTTTTATGGCTGAAATAAAGCTAAGAAGATAAAACAGATGCTTTTCTGTTAATCTGCAAAACAGAAATTAGTCATCTTATTAACAAACCATTTATTTTAATCAGCCTGCTGATATTACTGCGAGCCCTAATTCTATGTCAAACATGATCATCGTCACATGGTATTACAAAAAAAAAAAAAAAAGGTAACCATACTCTTTCTTTAAAACACGATGGGTAATGTGTCAAGTGTCATTTTATGTGGGAAGATTATGCAAATTTTCCCAATTGACCAAAGCATTGTGCTGACACATTCCATCCAGGGTCAGCACTGGGTTATTTGGAATGACTGTACTTGTGCTTATTCGTGTTGTTTTAAGCATTCTGGTAAATGTGGGTAATCGTTTACTTAACACTGCAGTGCTTTATCTTGTGCTGAAATGGAAAGCCTTTGAGGAATCTGATCCTTCATTCAAACCCATTGCGTGTGCTCACAAACAAAAACTGCAATGATTAAGAGACAAATTTAATAAATTGGATTTTCTGAGATGATCATATATGATATGAAGCTACAAGTTAATTATTGGAAAGTGAGCAGTAGCTTAAGTTTTAAATCTCTGGAATATGATTTACTATATGCAGCAAAAGACGTGACTGCAGAAAATAGGAAGTTAATTAACTGGGTGTCACTTGGTGTTTGTTTTTAAAAATTCATGTTTTGTCTTTATTATTGCCGTATTGTTAGCCTTCAAGAGTTAAAAAATCTTTAAAGGTCTCATCTGGTGCAGTTTATTTTCAGTTCTAAAAGATTATCTGTGTAAAAATATCAATTAAAAGAGATGCTTGACTCACCAGAGTCTTCTGGATGTTTTTTTGTTCATTTTTTCTTAAACTGACGTTGTATAATCTGGGTAGCTAATTTTTAAATGGGCCACAAACATAACTTTAATATCTTTGTGTTACTATGTTTTTGCTCTGTTAGTAGCAGCAGCTGCTGTGTGCTAATCAATTTATATTAAGATAATGAAAACCTTTTACATTAAAGTCTATTGAGAAACAAATTTCTGTTGTTATCATTTTAGCTTTACTACCTGCTGATTTAGAAAAAGTTGGAAAACTGGCTTACTACTAGTACCACTAGAAAAAACTAATAATCATTAAAAAAAAAATTTTTTTGAATAGCAGTCTTTAAACAATGACCACATCAATCACCATCATCATCAATAAAATGATGTGGCACTCTCTCTGCCTGTATGGGTTCCCTCTGCATGCTACAGTTTCCTCTCACTGTCCACACGCGAGACATGCAAGTTAGATTTACAACGTTTAGGTGTGAATAGGGGTGTAAATGGTTGCCTGCCTCTATAGTATGTGTCAGGCCTTTGACTGAATGCTGACCCGCAGGGTGTGCCCTATTTCTTGTCCAGTGTCAGCAGGGATAGATTTCAATCCATGGATGGATGGATGGATGGATACATTATACATCCACAATAAATGCAGAAAAATGTGTTTAACAAGAATACATCTAAATTCTCTGAAATGATCCATATTGTTAACACACGCCAGTCTACATGTCGCTATGAATGTTTGCAAATCCAAACACTGCCCTTGCTAATATAATGGGTTGCATGGCTAATAAATTACAAAATATATATAACACCCAATGCCTGCCAGTGAATCATATCAAAACTTACAGTGTTTTATGTAAAATTATCATAATTGAGGAAAGGACGTTTTTATGTAGTCATAAAACTGGAGATAAAACACTAAATCTTAAACTTTGTACTGCAGCCTATATTATTTTATAGCTCGTATAATAAGGCATGTTTTTTAGTTTATGGGGTAATATATTTTAAAGGAAACTTACCCTGTAAGTCCTTCATTTACAGACTCTAACAAGATTTTGCATCGTGGGCCTGCTTACAACCCACTTTGATCTTAAGTGGGCCGGACAGGTTTAATCCATGAGATATCTCAAAATAAGAAAAAGAAGAGTTACTTCAATAGACTGTCTCAGTTTTTCTACATGATAAAGAAACACTATAGTAAATGAAAGACTCAGCATGACTCTTTGGGCTTAAACTGTAAGAAATTCATTTGTAAAATTACTGAAAAGTCTGATATCTCATTGCCAAGACTGCCCTGTAATCATAAAGTGGCAAGTTTCTGTTCATTCAAAGAAAATTCTCATTATTGATTTAACTGTGTACACACTGTAAAACAAACAGACGTTTCTATAGTACAGGAACTTTTTTTTGTCATTTAATTGTTTATTTATTACTTTATTAATGTAGTATGAATGGCTGTGGGTGAGGTGTTTGTCAGTACAATAAGTTGTTTATGAAAATGCTGTTAATAGTCCAAAATTTATGTCCTCCTTCACATTTTCCACAGCTGTCCAGTGGGCCAGGTTGGAGTCTTTTTTGGGCCGATTCTGGCCCACAGACCTTATGTTTGAACCTCTTCCATTCGACAACACTACATATGTTTATGTAGACTGTCCAGCCTTTTGATGATGAAGTTTAATAAAATAATATTTTGTCAGAAATTAGTTTAAACACCAAAAACCCTGTTTTTTTTGTTTACATGACTCTGTGTATTTAGTGTATGTTGATTTTGATTTGCTGATTGTAATCACAAGTAGTTAAAAGCAGTGATTACTGTTTCGGCGTTGGCTGGGGCAAACTCAGTCAAAATGAATCTTCTGCCAGACAGAGATGAACAATTACAATGAGCATTTGGTTTTTTGCACTTTCGCATTCTCTGGTGCTTTTATAAGGTGTCTATAGTAATGCACAGAATTGATTACCACCTCCTCCCACCACAACTCTTCATATTCATGAAGCAGATGTGAGGAAGCAGTTTAAGAGTCTGAATGCTCGAAAAGCTCCCGGCCCAGACGGTGTGTCTCCTGCCACCCTCAGACACTCTGCAAACGAGCTGGCCCCAGTGTTTTCTGGCATCTTCAACTCCTCACTGCAGGCATGTCATGTGCCTGCCTGCTTCAAGTCCTCCACCATAATCCCTGTCCCCAAGAAACCTAGGATCACTGGACTAAATGACTACAGACCCGTGGCTCTGACATCTGTGGTCATGAAGTCATTTGAGCGCCTAGTTCTCTCCCATCTCAAGACCCTCACGGCCCCCCTCCTGGACCCCCTGCAGTTTGCATACAGAGCCAACAGGTCTGTAGATGACGCCATCAACATGGCCCTACACTTCATCCTGCAGCATCTGGACTCCCCAGGAACCTACGCCAGGATCCTGTTTGTGGACTTCAGCTCTGCCTTCAACACCATCCTTCCAGACCATCTCCGAGGCAAGCTTTCCCAGATGAATGTGCCTGATCCCATCTGCCGGTGGATCACTGACTTCCTGACGGACAGGAAGCAGCACGTGAGGCTGGGAAAGAATGTCTCGGACTCCCGGACCATCAGCACCGGCTCCCCTCAGGGCTGTGTTCTTTCTCCTCTGCTCTTCTCCCTGTACACCAACTGCTGCACCTCCACCCACCAGTCTGTCAAGCTAATCAAGTTTGCAGATGACACCACCGTCATTGGGCTCATCTCGGACGGGGACGAATCTGCCTACAGGAGGGAGGTTGAACGTCTGGTGTCCTGGTGCAGCCACAACAACCTGGTGCTGAATGCCCAGAAGACAGTGGAGATTATTGTAGACTTCAGGAAGCACACAGCCCCACTCCCCCCCATCATCCTGACTGACACCCCCATCACCTCTGTGGACTCATTCCGCTTCCTGGGTACCACCATCACCCAGGACCTGAAGTGGGAGCCCACCATCACTTCCGTCATTAAGAAAGCCCAGCAGAGGATGTACTTCCTGAGGCAGCTGAAGAAATTCAACCTGCCAACACGGACGATGATGCAGTTCTACACTGCAATCATCGAGTCCATCCTCACCTCCTCCATCACCGTGTGGTACGCTGGAGCCACTATCAGGGACAAACAGAGACTGCAGCGTGTTGTGCGCTCTGCTGAGAAGGTGATTGGCTGCAGACTCCCATCTCTGCAGGACCTGTACACCTCCAGGACACTGCGGCGTGCAGCTCGGATCTCAGCTGACCCTTCTCACCCTGGACACAGTCTGTTTGACCTGCTCCCCTCAGGCAGGAGGCTCCGGTCCATTCGCACCAGAACCTCTCGCCATAAGAACAGTTTCTTCCCCTCTGCTGTCGGACACATGAACAATAACCATATGACTGTTCCCACCACTAACACATGACCCTACGCTGTGTCACTGCATCATTCCATGTTTGGCACTGATCACCACCTGCACTCATGTATATATCATGTATATATCTATCCACTTAGCACTTTTAATTCTTATTCTTATCTTTATATTTTTATGACAGTATGTTTGCACTGAAGCACCGCAGCAATTTCCTAATGTTGTAAACCTGCTCAACATTTGGCAATAAAACCCTTTCTGATTCTGATTCTGATTCTGATTAAGTTGGGTGCAGAAGTCTATTTAAGATGCCATCTGCTCGGAAGCAAGTGCAAGAGTAATTAGAGCAAGTCTGCTGCTTAATAGAATTCAGGGGAAAAAAAGAAGGGTTAATCGTCAGCAGGATTCAGCTGGAATGCATGGTCTGACGAGCCAAACCCGATAACACTCAGCTAAATCACATATACAAAAGCAACGGTGGGAGAATGCCTGCAAACATTTGTGCATATGAGCCAAAAATCAAATATACACAAATCTTCCAGGGATCTCTCAGCTGTTTGGCTCTGCAATCAGACAATTTTAAATACATCAGATTATTTCCTTTACTGGCAACTTTTGCACACAAAAATAGAAAAAAGAAAAAAAAGGTCATCTGCGGTGGCAGACGTATTGTTAAATTATGTGTAAAGCTGAGTTCAGCATAATAAAAAATCATTCAGCCTAGAGCATAATGAAGATCAGTAAAGTTCAGTGATTTCCACGAGGACTTCCAGACTACGTGCTTTTTATCCTCCCCAACAGTGATGAGTGGTTGTATTTACTAACTCGCACAATAAAAGACAAAAGGTGCATGTGAACATATCGAGATTTAAGAAATACTGGGGATTGATGTGAGGTAGCACACTGATGGATTAAGTGGGATCTCTGACAGCCTGAGAATGTCATTTGAATTTAACACTGGCACGTGTATTTTCCAGATGGCTGCACCCAGTGGGTTCACAGTGTCACCCTTGGATCAAGCTACTCACTCAAACACTCATTGGCAGAGTCCCCAGTGGCCCTGGCCCAGGGTCTATCCTGGTAAAAGGGGTGACATCTCTGGCAGTCGGCTCCCTCTGTGTGATGCTGGCAGGCGCAGACCAGGTTACCATGTTCTCGCTCAATGCACTCGCTGGCATGGCCGTTACACTTACATCTGAGGGAAACATCGATAGTTAGGTAAAGTCTGCATGTACAAGCTTTTGTTTGTCTCTGTTTTTCCTCCTCTTTTTACTCACACAAATTTGGACACAGTTATGCACACAGTGAATGAATTTGAAGGCGGAAGGAAAGCGGGAAGGTAATTCCCCCGTAAGAAGTTGTCACTTTCTATTATCCTCCACCGATGAAAACGTGGTCTGGGGTGAGGCAGGGCTTTTATTCCCCTTCAGCAACTACACTTTTCAACTGTGTTAATATGCCACTAATAATACACTCACACTCACCCAGTGTATCAGAAACAGCAACAAGTGAGTGCAGTATCTCTAATATTGGTAACCAGTGTTGGTCAAGCTACTTATAAAAAGTAATCAGTAACTAATTACTGATTACTTCCCCAAAAAAGTAATCTTGATACCTTACTGATTACTTATTTTCAAAAGTAATTAATTACTTAGTTACTTAGTTACTTTTTAAAAACACGATTTACAACCTGAATAGGTGATAAAGCGATAGATCTTTCAGCCCGATTCTACTTTTTCTGCATAATCCATCATACAAAATGTAATCAAATGGAAAAGTATCTTTTTAAAACTTCTCTTATTAGTTTTAATCTTTTAACTTTATGCATCAAACAAAGATTTAATTATATGCAACATTCTCTGACTGGAAGAAATTTGTTCAACATTTAAACCTATTTTCTGCACATTCCAGCACATAAAAAAAAAAATATATATATATATATATATATATTTGTGTTTACACTGACTCTTTCAAATAGATGCAAGTAAAACACAGCAGAAAAGAAATAAAGTCAAAGACTAGCAGTCCTGTTGCTCTATTTTCACCTGTATAGCAGGCGGAGATTTGCCCTGGTGCAGGTGTGCCGCAGCGGTCAGTTGAAGACTCTCTGTGAATTTCCCATTACGTCGTAGCGCACTCGGTGCTTGCTTGGAAGTTTAGGGGTTTTTTTTCGCTGTAAAAAGAAGTTTTCTTCCCACGCACAGCGCACACTAATGTTTTTGTCACTTTTTATGGAATCAAACTCAAAGTAAGGTCAGTACTTCCACGCTTTAAACGCTGCACGCTCATACTCTCTCCCGCACTCGATATATGATCCATTGTTGATCTGCACACAGCTGTTGTCACGAACGTCGCACTCGCTTACGTCACTGTCATGAGACATTCTCGCAAAAACGGTTTTAGTAACGCAGTAACGCAGCGTTCCTATGGGAAAGTAACAGTAATCTAATTACCGTTTTTGCAATAGTAATCCCTTACTTTATGCGTTACTTGAAAAAAGTAATCGGATTACAGTAACGCACTGTTGGTAACTGTGTTAGTATGTGCAAAAGCATTAACTCTATGCTTTTCTTTTTTTAATTTATAAATGAAATTTTGCGTCTTCAGTAATTATAATAACTTCCAAAATTAAAAGTCAATATTTGTGAGCTAAACGTGATTGTTTAGTTCAGTTTTCATAAGACTGTTATCTGCTAATTTCCTTCCCCTCTGCCTGTGGATTATTTCCTCTGAAGCATGATGACAGATATGCCTTCCTGTGTGCACTATTTCCTGGCAGTGTCACTGGGTTTGTCAAGTGGCTGTGACAGGGGTACAGGCACTTGTCGCTGAGTGGTAAGCTGTGTCAAATTTAGCCAGCTGTCCCAGAACCAGATGTATGCTTGCCTGAGGCTCACACCCATTCGTTTCCGTTGTCTCTGAGGTGCTTCCGATCTACATATTAGACTGCTAGAAGTGAGGTGTGAATATGAGAGTGTTGATCTGAAATATACTGGCAGCATGTAATGTGTGCACTTTAAATTTTCTCATAGATATTTAGACATCTGTCTCATGAGTGGGTTGTTTCCAACATTACTTTATTTCGCTATACTCAAAATATATTCACTAAATTCTGTCTTCACATTGACAAAGTTAGACCCCGAAGCTTCCTTATATAACTTAAGCATACCCTGCTGACCACTGAGCACCTCCGCTGGAGCACCTGAGGTTAAGGGCCTTTCTTTGATGAGACAGAGGAAAGTGCTGTTTTCTCACTCCAGGGTCCAAGGTTTTAACTAGCGAACTTCTGGTCGTAAGCTTGTTTTTCTTACCTTAAAGCCACCACAGCTCTTTTTGCACTATTGATATATTGTAGAAAACCTGGAGGATTTTTTAATAGCATTTGGCTTGCTGACTTGACCTGTAGCGTGTGGTGTAAAAACACGTGTACTTGGGCAGAAAGCACCAGTATATGGCTAATGGCCATGTGGCTCTCTTACCCACGTGCTGTGACATTGGTGGGTAATTTGTCATCCAGCTGAAAGATCCTAAGTGTTTATGACAGATGTCAGATCAACTTTGCGTTCTTTGTGAGGGCTTCATCTCAGCTGCTTAATCGTTTGGTTCTATCTGCATTGCCAAGGTGCAGCCTGGTCTTTGGTACCATGTCCCCTTTCATTACTATGAGTAATAAACCCGAGGATGTGGAAGGAGAATTGAGAATTATCTTGGTTTACTTTCATTTGATGCCAACTTGACAGGCAGAAAGCAGGACAGAATATAGGTTCAGCATGTTATCTTGCCATGGCCACACAGAGTCATGGTACAGTAAAAAGAAAGTTCTAAGGGTTTATGTATCAGGGCATAGTAAAAATCATCTTGTTCTTAGTAAGCTTTTAGATTAGGTAAATTCAAGCTCAGATGAATAAATACACTGTAAAATTATTTAATTAACAACATTTAAGAATGCAGAAGCAGTGTTTGAAAAGCTAAGCACACCCTTACTGCTTTCATAGAAATTAAGAAGGTAAGTAGCAGCCAGTTGTTGCTAATCAAAGGCATATGATGAATTGATCATCAGCAAAAGCAGAAATTTCGGCAGTTTGTGGGTCCAGAGCATTCAGGTGTGTGTTAACACAACGCTAAGGAGGAAAGACATCAGCTGTGATCTTACAGAAGCAATTGTTGTTGCCCATCAATCTAGGAAGCGTTAAAAGACCATTTCCAAACAATCTTAAGTTCACCATTTTTCAGTGAGAAAGATTTCTACAAGCCCACAACATTCAAGACAGTTGCCAGTCTCCCCAGTAGCAGATGCCCCAATAAATTCACCTCAAGGTCAGACTGTGAAAAGCTTATCTCAGACACTACAAGCCTCAGTTAGCATGTTAAATGCTAAAGTTCGTGACAAGAAAAAGACTGATGGCTTGATTGGAAAGAGTTGCTAGGAGAAAGCCTCTTCTCTCTAAAAGGAACAACACAGCATGGCTTAGGTTTGCAAAGTTGCATCTGAGAAAACCACAGGACCTCTGGAAGACTCGTCTAGTTTGTACAAAAAGTGGAGCTGCAGTGTTCCTGGTGGTGGAGGGGTGATGATTTGGGTTTGTTGTGTAGCCATAGGACCTGGACACCTAGCATTCATTGAGTCAACCATGAACTCCTCTGTATACCACGAGTGTTCTAGAGTTAAATGTGACATCTGACAACTTTAGCTTGGCCCGAATTGGATCATACAACAAAACATTAGTACTGACCATAACAGCAAATCTACAACAGAATGGCTGAAAAAGAAAAAAGAAAAATCAAGGTGCAATCAAACTTCAACCTGATTAACTGCTTTGGCAGCAGCTACAAGGTGCTGTGAATAAATGACTACCTAGAAACCTCAGTGAACTGAAACAACATCGTTAAGATGAGTGGACCATAGAAAAGGGTTACTGAATCATGGCATAGACCTAGTTTTTCAAACAGTGCTTCTGCATTTTGTTAAATGAATAGTGACACGGGATAATAAGTTAGGTGCACTTGTTCATCTGAGGTCGTATTTACTTCATTTGAAGACCTGCTAAGAACCAAATGCATTTTATCATGTCCTGATACATAAAACCTTAAAACTGATCAACTTATGATATACTGGGTAAAATCTGTGCTTTGCATGCCCAGCCACCTACCCGTAACACCTCAGCCAGGGAATTAGTTTACTTTAAAACACATTTGGCCATTTGGTACTATATAACTCCCTTAAAAAGAGATGCTAGTGAAGTCGAAAAATCAAAATTGCTTAAGCAACACTAGTTCCCAACATTTATTATTTCAGAGAGTATCAAGCATGGTGACATTGCTTTGGCACCACATTTTCTGGTGTCTCTTACCTGCCACCCACAGAGAAATCAGAGATGGCATAGAAGTACGAGCGCAGCACTTTAGCGTCTTTGAAAAACTCATCTCCAAAGGTGTTAAGCCTGTCCAAAGAGATGAGCAGGTCAGTGGCTGTCACCCATTCCTGGAAAAGAAAAAAAAGAGGAAATGATATGGGAAGAAGAAAAGATATACAGGGTTAGCCAAAAGGAAAAGAAAAAAAAATCAATGTAAGAGAACCATTGTCGGGAAGTCTGCTGGCTGCTGCCACTCTTGGTGACACAAGAAAGCAGACAAGAAGGTTGGCAAGAGAAAAAAAAGACACTGGGCTTCAGTTGAAAGGGGTAAAAGAGTGAGATATATAAAACAGCAAATGTTGACAGCAAAGAAAAGAGAGGAAGTTGGAAAGAAGATATGGTCAAGAAAACTACAGTGTAACAGCAGAGGGAGAGCAGATATGATGGGGAGATAATGAGTATGGTGTAAGAAATTGAGTTAATGTCACAAAGAGGGCTGAATAAAAAGGGGATTAATGGAGACTAAAGCTGAAATATGAAAAAAAAAACATGAGAAAAGAGACAACATTGCAGCACTGCTTCAGTATAATGGATGGCACTTGGCAAAGCTCCCACCACTGATATGATTTAAGCTCTTCTGTTTGAGACTACTGCAAAGGTACAGGCAGGATGAAGCAAGAGTGGGAAAAGAAGGTAAAGAGGGATAACACAAACAGTGGAAAAGCTAACGGGAAGTACAATAGTGGGTGCAAGATAAAAGCGAGGCCAGGTAAAGAGAGAGCAAATGACGTTTTCTTTTTTTTTTAACAGAACAACTTTAAAACAAATAGCTGGAGAGAAACTTTCTTTTTGTTTCTTGGCTAGTTTGGGACTCTGTGGGAGTCCTGAGGAAGCCTGTCATGCTTAATGTTTTGAAGCTTCTCCCCAGAGATGTCTTTGAAGTCTGGCAATGGGAGACAAGGAGATTGGAGCGGATGAGCCTCAGACTAAAAACATGTGTGAAGAGTTCATTCATTCATTTTTTAATCTCATGTACCATGCATTTTACCATCCATGCACCCCTTACCATATAGTACATTACTCTGCCAATTTTAGACGATTAAACATAAAACTGTGTCATTTACAAATGCCTTGTTATCAAATTCTGAAGTGAACGTTATACTTACATGACTGAATTACAGAAAATCTTTACAGACATGTATGCCTTACTGTGGATGTATCATTCAAATTTTCTGTAGTGCTGGAGCAGGTTTAACATATGATTGACATGTGCACCAACAACAGCTAAAGGTGTGTTGCTAACTGTAGGTTGCTTTTTAATGTTAATTTGCATATGCTGCCAACAACAGTTCTTTTTATTCTTTGAGTCTGTGTGGAATCATGGTTTTGGAGAGACCTAGTAAATAGCAAGACTTACTACTAAGCTCTTTTGACCATTTTTGGCTTCTTCTGGCAACATGATAGCATCATAACCATGTATACTATAGTCTTTACACGTGTACCGATTACGCACAGAACATGGGTGTGGCTTGAGGTTTCCCATGGTGTACCAAATGGCACATATACACATTGGTTGATCAGAAAAGTAGCCATGCTGTTGACTGACTGAATATGGAAAAGAACGAAATATTAATATTGTAATTTTATAAAGTGTACCTTTCTGTAGCTTTTTCCTCAACTGTTTCATAAATGGATGGCTCAATATATGTAAACATTTTCAGTAGGTTGTTCTTTAATAATTTTGATGATCTGGCCAGCCCTGACTACACTGGTTTTAAAATGAGTTTTGCATCCTCTGTATTAAAAGATCTGCGGACTGAAGAGTCTCTAAGAGTATAAAAAAATGGCTCCAAAAACACTTGATTGGAATCAATATAGTATCAGTGCACATTGAGAAAATTTCTATTCCTCTGCCTCTTCATAGTTAGCATGTAAAAAACCAGAGTAAGGTATTAGTCATGGTTCAGCAGAAGAAAATGGTTAATTGGGAGATAGCAAGAAATGGAAAAAAAGGTGACATGCCTGAACCCTCTAAGGCTCTCTTCACAGGTCCCTTCTGTGATGTTTCTTAGTTTAAAATAGCCTGAGCAGCACTGCAGTAAAAGTTTATAACTAAATTATCTTTAGAGGAGCTGCTTCTGGGGGGCTTTCTTGTGCTGTCAGCAGGTCCAGCATCCTCCTATTTCAAAGGAGACAATCTTGGGATTTAGACCACCTGCGTGGTTAGTGCCTCCAGATCCAAGAGACATACTGCTGTGGCATCAACTGGTCTCAGTCCCCATTTTGAAGCATCTGGTGTGAATGCATTGCACATGCTCCTGATTGATTTTGCAATAAATGGTCTCAGTATGACTACCAAACGTGGGTCAGCTGTGTCAGTAAATGCTATAAAGAGGACTATTTCAACTGGGGTCAGCAAAGTGCAACTTGTGGTAAAGAATGTAAAAACCTGTAATTAACACTTCCTTTTTTAAGATTTTTTTTTCTTTTCTTCTAATTAGAGCAACCAACTGAAGGTTGTAACTGACAACTCAGAATTGCATCTGTCACCAGGCGAGGACAAACTCATTCACCTCTTGCCTGAAACGTCTCTTCATGTCTCTGTATCTTGTCTTCATATGTTCCTTTCCGCCAGTATTATCGTTCTAGTACACTTCAGATTTTCCATAGGGTTCTGTGCTTTTGCAACCTATTGAGGATATTTGGTAGTAAGAGTAACTAAAATGTGGCAGAACTGCGTGCATGCTATTGTTCTGAGACTTGCTTTATCGATTTTTGCCCCTGCTTGACTCGGCTCTACAGACTAATGTGCTTTGGGATGATGCTTTATGACCCTGATGCATTGAGAACACCGATGCTCATTCTTCACTTTGCAGTACGCTACCTGAATATGACTATATTTTCATCCGTGGCTTCTGACAGGAGCTGGGAGCACAGGGGATCAGATATGACAGAATATCACACATCCTCTGCAATATGCTTACAAAATGTCTTTGAATCTTCATCTTTTTCTACTTTGTCATCCATGATACGCTTGTCTAGAGTTGGCTTATCTCATGGGTGTGATGCCTTCATAATGTCCTTGTAATGAAAAAAAAAAACTCTCCCTGATGCACAGCTGACGAAAAAAATGTAAAAAAGGCCACATACATAAATGAAAACAAGCAGTCGTCTGAAAGTCTTTGAGTCTGTTGTACGAAACACTATTTATAGCATCTTGCACATTTTCTGTCACAAGGAAAAGATTTCTTTTTCTTGACTTACACTCAAAATAGTTGAAGGCTTCCTTAATGAAAACTGATGCTGAGAGTTTTCAAGCATGCTATTGTTTGTTTAAGGCTGCGGGGATAGCAATGCTAAACCCCACAGCAGAAAGGGAAACTGGTCATCTGCTGCTAATTTATCCACAAATAGGATATATAGTTTGTTGTTTTAATGCTTTAGGTCTGTTTTTGTCAAGTGGCAACCTCTAGGCTGAAAAGCATTTACAATAAAAATGCACACATTAAAAGAAAAAAGAAAAAAAGCTTTTGTCACTATCTTTTATTTTCCCCATTGCTGGAGCAGAACTGGGTTCAGCTGAGAATTAGCTACTAGTTCTGTGCTTGGCATCACCTAAGCTAATTTGAGATATGCAAGTGAAATGTTAGTGGTGCTGGTGCCTGTTGTTGCATTTTAACGCAATTATCTGTCAAATAATACAGCTTTCTATGGGGTCAACTGTACTAAAAGGCCATCCAAGAAGCTTGTGCTTCAGCTATTTGTTTGTTATTTAGCTGTAATTAGGATTAGTCAGTATCTTTGTGATGCTCCTAGTTTACATAGTCTATAGATGCACTCTGTTTCTCAATCTTGCTAGCATTATTTGATAACTTAGATAAATATGACTTCAAAAAAAGAAAAAAGAAAGACAAAAAAAACAGCATCCTTAAAGGCAAAGTTAAGGCTTCACAATGACAGGTATCAAAACTGAATGGTGACAGCACAGGAAGTACTGCCATATTTTATATACAGTCTACTGTGGAGAAACATTTTTATGTGATCAAAACTTTAGGGGCTACTGGACCAGCCGCTTTGTAAAATTAATAAGTAAATGATTAACACTACTTAGCAGTCATTTATACTGAAACACATGCCTTTACTACAGAGGGGCCAGGCTGGTATTTCAGTGATTTTAAATCCCAGCCTCCAACTCAACACACTCATAAATGATCAAATGCTTAAATTAATTCTTAGCATTTTAAAATTCTAACACACATTAAAAGCAAATACTCTTCCATTTATCATAGAGTACACGACCATTATTATACGGAAGAGTAATTAGTAATGCTCGGTAGAACAGTGTTAATTGTGTAAGAAAAAAAAAAGCAGATATAGTTCCAAATATCACTTAGTCTACTGAAAGGAAGCGGTTTCTCAGGGTTAATTAGTAGTCAGCCCAAAACTTATTATTTGTGCAAAGCACAGCAAAAGCTTAATTAACTTTGATTCTCACTCCCTTGGAATTTTAGTCCACAATGCTACAATGATGCTGACTTAGGCTCTGGCGCGTGAGAGTGGCAAAAAGCCAGTCCTTTGTCTAAGACAATAAGCGTGTAATGATCAAATGGGCAGGTTCACAGACATGTATCTGACCGCACATAGTAAAGTTGTTTTTTATTATTATTAACATACCACACACAGCTTTAAAATGCATCTTTGCTCAGGGGCTTACAACCTCCACCCTCACCTCTAAAATCTCTCTGGTCTTTTCTTCCTCCTTTTTTCCTCCACTTGTCTTCTTCTCTCCCTTCTCCCGTCTTCTTTCCCTGTTTCCTTGAACTCTGAAGCCTCTGGCTGCAGGCGGTGACAGGAAAGGGAGCAGTGTCCCTCATTCCAAAGTTAATAACTTTTTAATTTAATTGCTTAAGTTCACTGTGCCCTCAATATGTATTTTTTCCCCTTTACTCATTGGCATTCAATGCCGGAGCTCCAATTTGCCACACAGCTTTCTAGAGTGTAAGAGAGAGAGAGGCAGAGAGACCGCGAGACACTGAAGGAGAGGGGATGGACTGGTGGCAGGGGAGACAGACAAACCGTTTTAATGGATGACTGAACAAATTAAATTTGAATTCATACAGCAGCTTTCATCTTCTGCATGATTATTGAAAAAAAAAGAGCTTTACAAACTTGACAACAAGGCTCTCTTTGAAGTAAGCCGTTACTTTAGGAGGTGAGTGTTATTTATTTCAAATAAAAATCTAAACTAGCAGTGAAAACACAGTCCATTAGATCAATGGTGTTGCAAAGAATGCTGTGTGTTTATATGTGGCATGTACACAAGTAAGACAAAAACACCTGCGCGTTTAAACGGCGTCTTAGTTTTTATTTCATTTTGCTTTGACCGCTCAAAATTGCAAGAGACACTTTCTAAAAGCAGCAGATGAGGCATGTGAAGTCTCTATATCAAGACCGCACACGCCTCAAAAACCGAGGCACAAGTAGCAATAGTGAAAAAGGATTAAGATGCTAATAAAACAGACAGAATGCAATTTCTGTTTTAAGCCTCATGAAAAATGCATAGCTCTGTACAGCCAATATGCAGAGGAAATGGCACACTGACATGGCGCATAGAAGAAGAGGAATCAGTTAATGCTCTGTTGACAGTCTCTTTGTAAAGTGTTTGTTTTCAACCCCTGACACAAGTGCCCAGCCTTTATGAACCTTCCAGGCAAAAGTTTCCTGAGGGGGGGGTTTCCGAGGACAATTTCCAAGAAAAAAAGATACATTATATTTACAATGTATCCCTTTTCTTGAAAACTGTCCTCGGTTGAGATGTCTTCATGGTCCGGTGGTAAAAACAGTGTCAATAAGATGGACATTATATGGTAGACTATGGCCTATTTTGCACCTCCAGGGTATGCTTTTACTCCATTAGCTGGATCACTGCACATGTTTATAGAAATGCAATGTTGCTACAAACAATTCCGAAAATAACCGGGCAGTATTTGCTCGAGGCATTTACTCTGATTACATCAATGTTATGAAAAACACATTCTGTCTGAGCAATGGCATTAACAAAAGGTACTGAGGCTTGTTTTATAGATATGGTTTCACAGAGGCTAATCACTGATTACATTCGTGGTTTAATTTTTTTTTCTTCTACATTTCTGGGGGCAGGGGGTAGAAAATAAAGCAAGGTGAAGCCAAGTGGCGAGCTTACTGAAATGTTTATTTTAGATGTATTGCATGCTCCATAAGATTCTGTCACCTACTATATTTTTGATTGAATAAAGTCTGTGCTGCATTTTTCTGTACAGCACCTATCACGGTTTCAGAGAGACTATAGCCTATCTCAGCTGCCACAGGGTGAGAAGACAAGTCGCCACTCTGTCCCAGACATACAGACAACCATTCACTCTCAAGTTAGCGTAACCCAACTCCATGCGTGTTTTTGGACTGTAAAAGCCAGAGTACCCAAAGAGAACCCATGCAATCGGATTTGAACCCAGGACTTTCTTTTTAGACATGCTTTCAGAAGTTTGTAGCACATAGACAAATTCAAAGTGCAAGCTTTTATTATTTGCCCCATTGAAACCCATTTTAATACACTTTTTTATTTTTTTTACTTATGTGGATATATATGTGTATAGCATGTATTTAAGTATTTAGTAAGTTAGTTTAAATGTTTAGCAATAATTACCAAATGAAAAAATTACGTAAAGTTTATTTGGTTTTCCAAAAGAAACAGTTGTGATAACAGTAATTCAGGAACATAGTTTCCCCATTCAAATTATAATGAATTTAAGTGGTTATAATCGATATTTAAGTCATAAAAATATAAAGGGCTATTTCTGAATCCCCATCTATCATCCTCTATATGCCTATATGTTGTCAATACATACAATGGCAGTAAGAAACACTTTTTTAATAGTTCAATACATTAACATTACGTTTGCCTTCAGATCAATTCATTGACCTTGAAGGAGAGGTCAGAGGTGAAATGTGTGAGGTTTTTAAACCTTTATATGGTACTTTCCATATGTTGACAATACACACCACACTTGTAAGAATCCTAGTTTATAAATTATAAGGCTTTATGTCGATTTTCAACCAATAAATCATTAAGTTGACCTTAAAGACCTTTGTGCATTTGAGGCTAATTTTAATGGATTACTAACATGCGCCCACTCTACACCCCTGCAATGTTTTATCAGAATTCATTCTAAACTTTTTGAGCTATCATGTTTACAGATGCACATGTAATCATAGTGTTTACCATGGAAACTTCAATTTTGTCTGAACTAAGTAGTAATAAATACCAGGCCACCCTTTCCTTACTGTTTTTAAGTTATACCTGTAGTTTAGCCACTTGATGTTTTTAATCACCTATCTCTAACAACTGCATAGCAATTAAAATGTGTGTAGTTTTTTTCTACTACAAATTTACTACAAATTCCCTTAAATGAAGAATGTATAATTCTAAGACTTAACCCTGTGCAACTCTACAGATGACTTTTGTGTCTAGGGAGACTCTACGCTTTCTTAAACAAGTTGGAATCTTTCAGATGCGAACAATTCTAACCAAGTCGGTGCAACTTCCTTAATCCCAATGCTGTATTCTAAATGCATCACTGCAATCAAGCAGGACAAGCACAGAGAGTCCATGACAAGATCTTTGGCCTTTACTGGTCCTGTTTTTGTGCTATAATACAATCTAAAGCCTGTCTGAAATACTTCAAGTAAATCCTTCCCTCTCACATAGTTGATCTTGAAGAACTTTAGAAGTAAAACAAAGGCTGGAAATCTGTACATAACAGGCTAAAATGCCTGGTCAGTTAAAGGCTTTTCAATTAATGATTTTATTACTGCCACCTTAAAAACTTGTGGTACATAGTCTATTAATAATCATTTTTCAATTGGCAGATTTTATTTGCTAGTTCAATGATAAGCCTTAATAGACATGTCTAATAGATATGTTGATGGTTTGGATTAAGTATTTATTGATTTTAGCTCAGAGTGATCAATAGGAGAGAAGCAATCAAAATAAAGATAGCATTTTCTAAAGTAGCTGTAGTTAATGACACGTCTGTGACATTTGTGGGATGCCTTGGATTTTTTCCCCTTCTAGTAGTTAACATTTTCAATGTAAAAATGGCACCTTGTCTTTTACCTCTGTGCATCAGTAAAAAAGCAGCTTGTAAGCATTCACACAGGTGCTAAAATGTGAATGTTTTTCATTTGTATCCACATATGGCATTTTAATCATAGTCACACAAAGTGTGGTTTAATGAAGAGGCTTTAGGAGATGAAGGACTTCTTTAGAGTGTATGATTTCTTGAGATATTATTTTGCAAGGCTGCCAGATTCATAGACAACAACAGATGTGCTGTTTATACCGGGTACATAAAAACAGGATTTCTAACAATACAAGCCCTGCGAGTAGCTGTGAGTTTAGTCTTCTGGCTAATATTTGCTAATACTGATCAAACAGCTAAAGCTGATGGATCATTAATCATCAGTATTACAAGTATTTGTTTAAAATCTGGACACACTCCATGTCTGGGAAATGTTAACATATGTTAAAAAAGTGTTATAGAGCAAGAGGCAGGGTACACACCTGGAATCGCTAAAGGAGAGCAAGACGTGAGAAGACCATTTTAAAAAGGAAAATCTACTACTAGACTTTAATTTATTTCTGTTTAGTTTGTATACAAATGAATAATGAGTCCCAAAACAAAACTCAAATGCTACCAGGCAAGACAAATCGTAAAAAGAAACTATGCATTTCCTGATAGTAGTCTTGATTCTGAAAGACAGCTATTCAATATTTGTGTTAAATGATGACAAACTTTAAGGGATTCTTTACAGTGGACATTTCAAATAACATACCTACGTGCATATACGCGCTTCCCTTCCTTGTTGCTGTCTCCTTCCTTTTTACGGCTCTTAATCCTATACTCAATTAAGGCATATTATGGGTTTGTAACTCTAACCACCAACGGTTTTAATTGCTTGTTTTCTTCCTGTTATAATAGTATTAGTAGCTCAAGCAGGAAGTAGCATGGCAGCAATAAAGAAACCTGTGCCCCACCATCTTTGTTTTGCTGATTCACTGTGTTGGAAAAAAAGCACTCCTTTGCATTCCACCAGCTTTGATTTAGCATCAAAGAGGATGGCTGATGTGTTTTTGTCTCTGCTCACTACACCCATCTGTCCCATCACCCTTAAAATAGAGAAGGAATGAGAGCTTGAATGAAAGAAATGGTGCAATTGATCCGTCTTTTATTCTAATGGGAGAACAGATCACAGTCAATTATGGGTCTTCTCATCTTGTTGTTTAAAACAGAGAGTGAGAGTGGAGTGAATGGGGGGAGGTGGAATGAAGGAGAGCGGGTGTTTGGCAGGTCTGTTGAGAGATTTGCCACCCAATCTATGTATTCTTAGCTTATATTGATCCTGCGCTGCTCTATAATCAGTGGGTCGATGTCCTCCAAAGCATACTGAAATACAGCCAGCAAAACCATTAATAGTCAGGTTTTAATGTAAGTAACACCTGTATACCGAATACCTACCCCCCCCCCCCCCCCCCCCAAAGAAAAGATCTCATGTTGCTACATGGCTTTACAGTTTAAATAAAATCATCTTAAGGTTCAAGAGGCTAATGAGAAATGCCAGTAATCCACGTTGCTTGAAAAGGTAATTAAGCACTTTTTCTAAACAGTGACTGGTATGGTTAAAAAAATATTTTATATATACGTATACATACATATACATATACATACATATTAGGGGTGCAACGATACTCGTATCGATATTGAACCGTTCGATACAGTGCTTTCGGTTCGGTACGCATATGTATCGAACAATACAAAATTTGTAACTTTCCTTCTGACGATACTGTCTGTGTTGAGCGCTCAGTGAATCTGCGTTCGACTACTCCGCCTAGGCTGCACTGTCGAGCGCAGATCCACTGAGCGCTCAACACAGACAGCATCGTCAGAAGGAAGAGCGCAGGGCAAGCTAGCGAGACAGAAGTTAAGCTCTCCTTGCAACATGGCAAATTGAACCTCCCCCACCCTCATTCAGATCTGGCGTTTGGAATTATTTTGGTTTTCATGTGAGGTATGACCCTGAAGGTAAGCGCGTCATGGACTAAAGTAAAACAGTGTGTTGGATGTGCCACGCAATGCTCAATTACATGGGTGGGAACTAGTGTGTTAGCGCAGTTAGCTCGTTAACGTGTTGGCCGTCTAGCCCCACGCACGGGGCGATCAGGGGTAGCTCGTTAACGGAGATTTGCCGTGTTGTGGCGTTAACGTCATTTCAACGAGATTAACGCTGACAGCACTAGTGGGAACACAACGAATATGACTGCGCGTTTACGCCGACATCATCCTAGTGCAAAGACAAGTGGAAGCAGACAAAAACAACAAGCATGCATGCTACAAACTTTACTCGAGTCATTTAGACAGCCGTTAGCACATGATTCTCCTTATGGGAACCTGATATGTTTAATATTGTGGCGAGCTCAGACAAGGAGGAGACGGAGGTGTCGTTTGGTCTTGCTTCCCGTGAGCTAGCCAGGGAGCACAGCCGTTTATTGACATCTGCAGAAGAACACTGCCGCTAGCTAACTGCTCAGCGCGGCAACAGCACAGCAACAACAACAACAACACACAGGGCGCCCTCTGACCCCGGAAGGACACACCGTCGCAGCGAGAGGGCGTCACCCGTCA
This sequence comes from Mchenga conophoros, assembly GCF_057382185.1. Classification (NCBI taxonomy): domain Eukaryota; kingdom Metazoa; phylum Chordata; class Actinopteri; order Cichliformes; family Cichlidae; genus Mchenga; species Mchenga conophoros. Next base: position 51,731,249 of record NC_140532.1, read on the forward strand.
CTATGGCAACATGAACAAAACATAACTGTACAAACAGAACCCCGAACAGCCCTGACCCGCTACATAGCCCCCACCTAAAGGGTCAGTCGTCCCCGATGACCCCATTACCCCACACAAAGTCCTGCAAATGTCCAGGTGCCTTCTTTTGGCGCACCGGCCGGTCACGACCCGCGGGGGAAAAGTCACTCGGGTCAGAACATGGGGTGCCACCATCATCCCACTTCTGACACCAATGTGGCGAGCTTAGACAAGGAGGAGACGGAGGTGTCGTTTGTTCTTGCTTCCCGTGAGCTAGCCAGGGAGCACAGCCGTTTATTGACATCTGCAGAAGAACACTGCCGCTAGCTAACTGCTCAGCGCGGCAACAGCACAGCAACAACAACAACAACACACAGGGCACCCTCTGACCCCGGAAGGACACACCGTCGCAGCGAGAGGGCGTCACCAGTCACTATGGCAACATAAACAAAACATAACTGTACAAACAGAACCCCGAACAGCCCTGACCCGCTACAATATGCTGCTGAGAATATAGCCCAGAAGAAGCGTATAGTATAGCTTTGATTTTGGAAAGAGCCATTTTTCTGTAATAAACTCTCTTTTCCAAAGATGAGTGATTCCTCAATCAGATACAGGGCTTGCAAAATCACTAGCCCGACGTCCCGGGGCTAGCGATTTTTCCAGTCGGGCTACCAAAATCTATCTCTGCCCTGCCCGTCCGGCTATTGTAGGAAGGAAAAATATATGTCAATGCTTTTGCATTGTTTCGGAAATGTAGCTGGGTAATTATGTCATTGGCATCGATGAGCCACTGTCAATATGTGACATATTGAAATCGCGTTTGAATTTGCGCTTGTTTTTTGCTTTCACTTTGCAATCGCGCGAACTGTGTATAGAGAGCGACAGTACTGATTGGTGAGTGATGATAATTTGCGCACCAATTCCTCTGACATCGTCTTATCAATCGTTAGCTTACTATGCAAACATGACAAGTGAAATCTCCCGCAGCAAGCTTAAACATATGAGAGGTTGATCGCGCAGAGAATCGCTGACCGTTATGTGTGTGTGTGTGTGTAAAAGGAGCAGGATATATATTTTAGTTCTGCTGAGCCAAATAAGACAGGTCAGGGTTAAGAAGTGACAGCCAAAGAAAAGCTTACCACAAAATGGAAAAGTTATGACAAATCAGACTATAAGGCGAAAGGAAAGTGCAGGTTTATGGTTTCATGGACAAAATAATTTCTGTGGCTGCAATATGACAAGCTATATAACCGCGGCTGCACATAAGTGGTCCGCAGGTGCGCATTCGCTGTCAAAAAAAAAACAAAAACGCGCACAAGATATGAAGTTGCAACGCGTGTTTGCATACATAAGTTTTTCTGGAGGAGGACAGACATTTGTTTAGAACTCTTAAAGATGTCGAAGAAGCAAGCTCCTTTAAGCAATTACTGTGTTGTTCCTCCACCTCTAAACAAATGTCAGAAGGAGTCCGAACCACAAAAGAAGCACGTATTCTCGGAAAAGTGGTTGCAGGAGGTGAGCTGGCTTCAAACAAATGATGAACGCACAGAGATGTGGTGCGGAATGTGCCGTGAAAATCCCACTCTAGTGGACAAAAACAGTGCTTTTTATATGGACGCAAACGTGCGTTGCAACTTCTTATCTGGTGCCCGTCTTTTATTTTGACAGCAAATGCGCACATGCGGACCACTTATGTGCACCAGTGTAAATAACATAATGTTCTGTCGGGTGTGTTGTTGGTTTTCTCTCGATTTCTGAGTCGACAAGCGCCTTTGTTACTGGGACCAATCATTTTAAGAAAGGCCCCCATTAGAACCCATGAGAAATGCAAGAAATACATTATTGCTCAGTCTGCAATATCTTTCCCAGAACAAACACCAATTGCAAATAACATACTAAAAATAAACCTGAAAAATCTGTTTAGAACAGCGTACTATGTTGCAAAGAGTGAACTACCACTGGCAAAATTTAGCAGCGTTTGCAAACTTCATAAAGCAAATGGCCTAGATCTTGGTTCCACTTGCCTCTTACCCGTGACTTCAGTGGAAATTTCAAATTCAGGATCTGACACAGACTGATTCAAGTCCTACACAGTTCTTACAAGTTCATAGAAATTTCTGTTCAATTAGAACCAAGTATTTGAGTTGATGATTGTAATTTTTATACAATGTTGTAATTTGTTTTTCAACAATTTTTTTGATTAATGTGTTGTTTCCTTTACAATATTATACTTTAATGTATAATATTGTAAAGGAAACAAAACATCAATCAAAAAATTGCTCTCTTTTTTATTCGGGCTACTTAAATTTATTTTGGGCTACCAAAAACTGAAGAGTCCCTGCCCAAAGGGCTACCAGGGATTTTGAAATTTTGAGAGCCCTGAGATAAATTTATTTTTGTAATTACTTTTGTTTCAGCAACATTCAATTTAAAAACTGTACTTTTGAGTTAAAATATATATTTATAATTTTAATAAATGACAAATTAAAAAGGCATGAACATTTTTTTGTATCGAAAAAATATCGAACCGTGACACCAAAGTATCGAACCGAATACTATATATATATATATATATATATATATATATATATATATATATATATATATATACATATAATGGAATGCCCTTTAGGAAAATATTATATATATATATTCCAACCAAAGTCTGAATATATAGAATGAAACTTGAATATATAGAATGATCTTCAGAATATATAGAATGAAACTTGAATATATAGAATGATCTTTTGAATATATAGACTGAAACTTGAATATATAGAATGATCTTTTGAATATATAGAATGAAACTTGAATATATAGAATGAAACTTGAATATATAGAATGAAACTTGAATATATAGAATGAAGCTTGAATATATAGAATGATCTTTTGAATATATAGAATGAAACTTGAATATATAGAATGAAACTTGAATATATAGAATGAAGCTTGAATATATAGAATGATCTTTTGAATATATAGAATGAAACTTGAATATATAGAATGAAACTTGAATATATAGAATGAAGCTTGAATATATAGAATGATCTTTTGAATATATAGAATGAAACTTGAATATATAGAATGAAACTTGAATATATAGAATGAAGCTTGAATATATAGAATGATCTTTTGAATATATAGAATGAAACTTGAATATATAGAATGAAACTTGAATATATAGAATGAAGCTTGAATATATAGAATGATCTTTTGAATATATAGAATGAAACTTGAATATATAGAATGAAGCTTGAATATATAGAATGATCTTTTGAATATATAGAATGAAGCTTGAATATATAGAATGAAACTTGAATATATAGAATGTATGAACCTCTTTTTTAGAGATGATGTGTTTCTGAATTCTCTGCCTTTACAAAATGGCATCAGCTGAACTATTTCAGTACTTTTTAGAGCTTGACAACTGTTTTGCGACAGCTGTTCAAATTGCAAATTTCCATAGTCCACTAGTTGTATCCTGTGGTTGTACAGTGTTCGAACATTTACTGACAACATTTGAGATATGGCCATCCAACTAAACCCCAAGTCTCGCATATCAGTCAGCTCAGTAGCTGGTATGTTGTACCTAAAAGAGTTAGAAACAAAAGAAGAAATATGTTAACTTCTTTCTTATTTCTTGCATTCATTATCTTGTTTGCCATCTCTTGAATCTTTCAAGTGCCATACACATTATGAATGAATTTGTTTCCATTTTTATCACTTACCTTGGCCTTCCTCTTTGAGATGTAGAATGATATAATGAGCCCATAACATGTGCTTCAGCTTCTGCTCGAAGTGTTAGCTCAGTTGACATCTCCATCAGTGATTGATAAATTCCCTCAAGAAGTGTGCATAATCTTCTCCCAGAAACATTTTGTTGAACATTATTCATGAGCACTAGAAATGTTGCAATAATGAAAACGAGTTCTTCAAGGTGACGTAGTATAAATTCAAATTATTTCTACCATTTGCAATTTGAACAGCTGTCGCAAAACAGTTGTCAAGCTCTAAAAAGTACTGAAATAGTTCAGCTGATGCCATTTTGTAAAGGCAGAGAATTCAGAAACACATCATCTCTAAAAATGAGGTTCATACATTCTATATATTCAAGTTTCATTCTATATATTCAAGTTTCATTCTATATATTCAAGTTTCATTCTATATATTCAAGTTTCATTCTATATATTCAAGCTTCATTCTATATATTCAAAAGATCATTCTATATATTCAAGCTTCATTCTATATATTCAAGCTTCATTCTATATATTCAAAAGATCATTCTATATATTCAAGCTTCATTCTATATAGTCAAAAGATCATTCTATATATTCAAGTTTCATTCTATATATTCAAGTTTCATTCTATATATTCAAGCTTCATTCTATATATTCAAGAGATCATTCTATATATTCAAGAGATCATTCTATATATTCAAGTTTCATTCTATATATTCAAGAGATCATTCTATATATTCAAGAGATCATTCTATATATTCAAGCTTCATTCTATATATTCAAGAGATCATTCTATATATTCAAGAGATCATTCTATATATTCAAGCTTCATTCTATATATTCAAGAGATCATTCTATATATTCAAGCTTCATTCTATATATTCAAGAGATCATTCTATATATTCAAGAGATCATTCTATATATTCAAGAGATCATTCTATATATTCAAGTTTCATTCTATATATTCAAGTTTCATTCTATATATTCAAGCTTCATTCTATATATTCAAGAGATCATTCTATATATTCAAGTTTCATTCTATATATTCAAGCTTCATTCTATATATTCAAAAGATCATTCTATATATTCAAGTTTCATTCTATATATTCAAGCTTCATTCTATATATTCAAAAGATCATTCTATATATTCAAGTTTCATTCTATATATTCAAGTTTCATTCTATATATTCAAAAGATCATTCTATATATTGAAGCTTCATTCTATATATTCAAAAGATCATTCTATATATTCAAGTTTCATTCTATATATTCAAGTTTCTTTCTATATATTCAAAAGATCATTCTATATATTGAAGCTTCATTCTATATATTCAAAAGATCATTCTATATATTCAAGTTTAATTCTATATATTCAAGTTTCTTTCTATATATTCAAAAGATCATTCTATATATTCAAGTTTCATTCTATATATTCAAGCTTCATTCTATATATTCAAAAGATCATTCTATATATTGAAGCTTCATTCTATATATTCAAAAGATCATTCTATATATTCAAGTTTCATTCTATATATTCAAGTTTCTTTCTATATATTCAAAAGATCATTCTATATATTGAAGCTTCATTCTATATATTCAAAAGATCATTCTATATATTCAAGTTTAATTCTATATATTCAAATTTCTTTCTATATATTCAAAAGATCATTCTATATATTCAAGTTTCATTCTATATATTCAAAAGATCATTCTATATATTGAAGCTTCATTCTATATATTCAAAAGATCATTCTATATATTGAAGCTTCATTCTATATATTCAAAAGATCATTCTATATATTGAAGCTTCATTCTATATATTCAAGTTTCATTCTATATATTCAAGTTTCATTCTATATATTCAAAAGATCATTCTATATATTCAAGTTTCATTCTATATATTCAAGTTTCATTCTATATATTCAAAAGATCATTCTATATATTCAAGTTTCATTCTATATATTCAAAAGATCATTCTATATATTGAAGCTTCATTCTATATATTCAAAAGATCATTCTATATATTCAAGTTTCATTCTATATATTCAGACTTTGGTTGCAATATATATATATAATATTTTCCTAAAGGGCATTCCATAATATGTATATATATATATATATATATATATATATATATATATATATATATATATATATATATATATATACACACATATATACATATAAAACTGGGTCTTATATATAAGACCCAGTATAGTAAAGCTTGTGTACTTTTGAAATGAATTACAATCAACACAAGTAATTAGAGGCTTAAGTTGTCAAAATGAGAGTTGCACACCTGCAGCGATGACAACTCATTAAACGGTAAATAAATAAACGATTGATTTATTTAACTGGTGAAACATTGTGTAATAATCTTATTTTGCATTACTGCAATTTTCCACAGCAGTGGTCATTAATTGAATTAATTGAATCATAATGTGTATGCAGTAATAAGAACAAAAGTATTGCGCTCTACTTCACTAAGCACGGAGTAGGCATATCAGAGGAGGGGGTGGGGGAACCAGGCAGGCAAGTCGAGCTACACGGCATCACACCATACACACAAAACATACCCCACTCTTCTGCTCACATCATATACCAAGCACACCCTCTGAATTTAAGCAGAATCTTTTTCCCCCTCTGACATGTCAGTGGCACTGTTGCCTTGCTTTGCTGCCTCCTGTTTCAATCAATCCACCGCCCCAGCATACACCTGTAGGCTCTGGTGGATATTTACTTATCACTCCCCAGGTTTTCTGTGTAGTATATTTGTGAGCTTGGAGCCTAGATGCAGAACTCTAAATGTTTTCTGCTGCTGATATGAATCAATCATTTTAAATGGGAGCTGCCTGACTGCATTGATTGTGTGGAATCTTACTGGGAGATTTGGCCCAAATTAGTTTGTACACATAAAATTAATCATTAAATAAAGTGGATCATATTTTGCATACTTCCCTAGTTAAGATTTAATGCTCTGAGATACAGTAGACAACATTACAGGCTACATGAGAAAAACGGAAAACTGTTGAATACAATAAACTAGTATACAGTATAAGCCGGTGCTGACTGACATACCCTTACAAACCTAACTTGTTTTTCTTTTTACGGATGGAATCCTGTTAAGCCTTTTTACACACTAATGCAATAATTGATTGATTTTTCTATTCAGCTGGTCACAGTGGTTCCACATATACAGCACTCTGGGAATTATCACATAGATGTTGACTGAGGAAGAGACACCAGAATCAAAAGTTGCTTTTTACTGATGCTGTTCCTCTGAGACAAGCTGTAACTGTGGACACACCTGTGAGTCAAACTTTGCAAGACAGACAGATACAAGAGTTTGTGTGTGAATGAAAAGAAAACCAGTTCAATCAATAGACATTATATACTGTATACTCATAGGCTACCTGTTTCCCTGCACAACACAAATCTGATCAGCCAATCAGATGCTGGCAGCTCATATTTAGCCATACGGACATGATGTCAAGATGTCCTGCTGATCTTCAAACGAGCATGAGAATATGGAAGAAATGTGATTTGAGTGACTTTGAACATGGCGGGGTTGTTTGCCCTTTAGTGCAAACTGAGCATCATTAAATGCCACATGCATGAGTATTGTTACTGTGTCCATCCTTTTATGAACACAGTGTACCGATCTTCTGATGGCTGTTTCCAACAGGATAATGCACCATGTCACAAAGCAACAACCTGAAACTAACAAGGTGTGCCTAATAAAATGTCCAATTTCCTGAAGTCTACACATCTATATGCCTGTGAAGGTTCTCAGTCATCCATGTCATCGTAGTCAAAGGAGCTTGCAAAGAAAAGCGTCTGGACTTCTTTAAGTTGCTTGAAGACGTTTCACCTCTCATCCGAGAAGCTTCTTCAGTTCTAAGGTCAAATGGTGGGAAGTCCCAGATTTAAACCTAGTGGGAGTATCCCCCCGCAGAGGGACAAAAGGACCCCCTGATGATCCTCTAATCGCCTGAGCCAAGGTGTGAAACTGGGCGTGGGTCCCAATCAGCCAGGGTTTCGGGTGAGCTCATTGTGAAACCTGGCCCCACCTAATCATGCGAATTCCTGAGATCAGATGGCCAAGGATGTGAGTGGGCGTTAAGGCATCTGGATTATAGATGGCAGAGAGTTGGTGTCGTAAACCACCGCCTCTGTTCAAAGATGGTCGCTCACAGTGGACATAGATGGCTTCTTTCACTCCTCTTTCAAATCATCTGTCCTCTCTGTCCAAAATGTGAACATTGGCATCCTCGAAAGAGTGTCCTTTATCCTTAAGATGCAGATGGACAGCTGAGTCTTGTCCTGTGGAGGTGGCTCTTCTATGTTGTGCCATGCGCTTGTGAAGTGGCTGTTTGGTCTCTCCGATGTAGAGCTCTGGGCATTCCTCACTGCACTGTACAGCATACACCACATTGTTAAGTCTGTGTTTTGGAGTTTTGTCTTTCGGGTGAACCAGTTTTTGTCTGAGCGTGTTGCTGGGTCTGAAATGCACCGGGATGTTATGCTTGGAGAATCATCTCCAACTCAGCCGCAGCTTCATTTGTGACTAGCGGAACTTTCAAACAGCCGGTCTCTGCATTAAATGGGTCGACGAGGAACGTAATCTGTGGCCTTTTCAATTGTAGATCATGGAACCGGGTCACAAAGCGTTCGTGCAAGTTTTCAATCAGCGTTGCATATCTGGCTCTTTGCTTACTCAGGGCAGCGCTGGCGACTTGCCCGCTGGCTTTTAGCAGAGTGGAAAAATGCGTTAAATCTCCCTTTTGAATATGTGTCTTGAACAGCTTCAGTTTGTTGACAAACACAAAAAACACACTTTGCACCAGGTCAGGCAGCATTTTTAACTTACCCTGCAGGGTCAGGTTCAGTCTGTCCAAGTGACACAGCATGTCGACCAAAAAGGCCAGATCCATAATCCACTTGAGGTCCGAGAGCTCGGGATAGTCCTTGTCCTTCTCTTCCATAAACAGTTTCACGGCATCCAAAAGCTCAAAGAAGCGAGAGAGTACCTGGCCTTTTGACAGCCACCTCACAGTGCAGTGCAGCGGCAGGTCACCTGGAAGCCCTTGGTCCAGCTCAGCGATGAGATTCTTGAATTGCCTGTGGTTAAGCGCATGTGTGCGGATATAGTTGACGATTTCCATCACAGGCTTCATGACGTTACCTAAATTCAATGATTTAGACACGAGTTGCTCCATGTGGATGATGCAGTGGAAATTCCAAAAGTCAGGAATAGTTTGGTCAGCTTTGCACAGCCCACAAGCCCGTTCACAGATCCCATCATGGCTGGTGCTCCATCCATGGCTATTGCATTTAATTTCGTTATGGGCAGATTTGCTTTTTCAAATGCAGCCATCGCGGTTTCTTTCACATCTATGCCACGGGTTCAATATCCAGGAGTTTTTCTTTGATCACACAATCGTTTGACACAGACCGTGCAAATATTGCCAACTGAGGCTTGTCTTGTATAACACAACTCTCATCCAATGCCACACCAAAATACTCACATGCTTGAAGGTCAGAGTGTAACTGTGATTCAATAGCCGTGTTAATGTCCGATATTCTGTGTTCAACAGTGTGGCGGGACAGTTGGACGTCTGATACCATGCGTTTTAATTTGTCGTTTTCAGGAGACAAGATTTCAACAACGTCACTGAGGCATTTTTTAACGAACTCCCCTTCACTGTATGGCTTTTTAGCCCATGCAAAGTTCCAAGCCAGCTGATAGGATGCGAGCGTTATGGTCTCTGACCGCTTGGTATATTTTTGGAAAAATTGTATCTGCTTTTCTGCATGACTTTTCAAAGTGGCCAACTCGTGCTTGCGAAGTTCAGTCCCTTTTGGAAATTCCTGGTCGATGTTAGCATGGAGTGAGCTGAAGTGGCGCTGAAGATTTGAAGCTTTGAAATGCGCTAATGACGTCTGATATATAAGGCAGAATGGCTTGCCATTGCGTTCAACAAAAAAATAGAAACTCTCTGTTAAAAACGTCCTGTGTTCATCTTCATATTGTCTTTTTGCTGTGCATTTTTTCCTGCCATTTTAAGGGCCAACTTGCTCCTACTGGGAAACTTTGCGGTATTTTCATCTCACACACATGCGCATTTGATGAAAATACCGTATTGAACTCAAGTGATGCAAACGTGCACATTTTAAAACAACAACACACAAAAAAAAAACAACACAAAACACAAACACAAACTTTGATATGAACGTAAGAGCCGCATGAAACCAGGCAAAGAGCCGCACGCGGCTCGAGAGCTGCCGGTTGGCCACCCCTGGTATAAAGTATAAAGACACCTTTTTGGTTAATTGTTGAAATTCTTCAAGATGAAACATACGATGGACCCAACAACATGCAGACATTATGAGGTTGGCGAAGGATTCATTAGCTTTGCTAATGATTTCTATTTTTCCTTTTTTTATGCTTTTAACTTTCCCTCACACAACTTCTAACTGAACTCTAGTGGTCATAAAAGATTAAAGTGTCCGCAATAGCCTGTCTTTCTTTCACACTAGTTATAACTCTTGGACTACCTGCTTCCCATTCGTCCCTTATATAATCCTTAGTCCCTTAATTACTTAATCCCACATAATCCTTTCATGGCGAGAAAGGCATTTCTTTCTGTGTTAATTCATGAAGCTGAAAAAGTGAACTGAAAAAGTAATGCTCTTTTCACAATACCTCTTGAAAGCAGCCTGTCCTTCGAGCCTAGAGTTTAGCCTGCTATTGTCCCAGCTGCCGTAGTCAGAGTTTTATAAGAGACAGATACAGAGGCCAAAATAGCAGCACAGCGGTGAATGGCTAGTGTGAAGGGATTAATCAGAAAAAGACAGTTTAATAATTTCTAAACTAGAAAAGTGGGGTGCAGCTGTGTTTTCTAGCAAGCATTGAACTTCTCTTATGCAAATAAATAAATATATATATATAAATAAATGGTGGCTCCACCGCCATAAGAGGTGAAACAAAGCAATACACACCAGAGTGGAAAGAGAGAGCGAGAGATGCAACAATGAAGCGGGAGAATAATGGGAGTGTGGAGAGAAGATTCTTGTGCTTGTAGAAATATCCAGAGTGGTCTTTTTTTGACAGTGGGTTAAGAGGCTATTGCTAAGCCACAGACATATTTATTTTTTCATTCACTCTCCTTCCATTGTTGTCCTAGCGGGAGAGATGGAGTGGAGTCTTTTGGAGTCCAATCCAGTTCTGTCGTCCTTTTCCTCTTTCATGCAGCTGTTTGTCATCTTACTGACAGTTGCCTGCCACACAATGTGCCGAACCTCTAACAACACTAAAGCTAATCCAATAGTGCATTTCATTTCTATTTTCACTGCAGCTAGATGCAAGGGAACCTTACATAGCAGAGATGTGGCGAGAATGTCCTTATCCTTCTCAGCGCGGCTTAGCTCGTGCTTGAGAGATGATGTGGCTTCAGTCGCTGCCTTCTACCCTCCGTCTTTTCCCAGTTTAAAATGTGATCACTCTTGAAGAAAGCAGCCTCTTTCTGCTCTGCAGGAGGTGGAACAAACATCACCCATTTAAAGAGTCTTAGTTGAGGACTGGATTTTTTTTTCTTTTATGGAGACAGCGCGTGGCAGAGGAAGCATGTGTGTGCTGTTGTGGAAAGAGGTGGGCACCATAATTGGATCTGAGGTGTGGTCAAACAGTTTTACAAATAGGCAGGTTTTAACAAAAAGTTTGTAACACCAACAAATGACTATGTGAACGATTTCACAAAGATCTGCGTATTTTTCACTGAGGCCGTTTTGTTTTTTTATTTTAAAATCCAATTTGTATATATTCAAATATTCAAATCAAATGTTCCTGAAACGAGCAAGCGTGGGGGGGATGAAAGCCTGCAGAAAACCATGAACTTCAACAGAAAGAAAAAAGACCTGGATTTAGTCATGTTACGAATAAATCACCTTAAATGTCATTTGTAATGGTTGTATACTGTATAACAGAACATTTTGGCAGGACGAGCAACACAAATCTTCCCCCACCATTCTCATGTTTAGGGTAGGTTAGGCAAGGTTAAATTGCATATCCCCCAGATATCCACACTAACTCTTCTTATTTAATGATGCGGAGGAGGATGGCTTACTTTACAGAAGTGCTAGTTTGGCTCTGTCAGGTGTATTTTCACACTAAATTTTAGGAGGAAGGTCACATATAAGAATGTGTTATTATTATTTTCTGGAAGACGTTGCACAGGACAGGAGGAAATCTGACTGCGGACTGATCTCAAGGAGCCGGACTTTTGTTGTAATGTTTTAAATGAGTAGACGTTCCCCTTTTTCAAGGTCTTACAAAGTTTTTCTTCGGATATTGTGTCCTTTTTTAAAGCCCTTTTACACTGACCAGTGAATCATTCAAGTATTAAGTAAAAGGTCCTAACTCAAAGGATGAACCTGTTAATGATATGCGATACTGCAAATTTTTGTATTGATTGAATACCAAGTATTGAAGGCCAGTATTACCAATACAAATACTAATAGTTTTAACTTATAAAGTCAATTTATGTAGCAGAGGGAAGTGTCATGATTTCTGAGATGAATCATTATCAATTTTCTGAATTCTAATCACAGTTTATTGACCACTGAATCACTGTGATTTTTACTTTCCATAGGAATCAGTTAACACCATAAAACAAGCCTTTCAGCCTTTTCTGTATTTGAAACTGGGTTTTTTTTGGAGATGTGGAATGTAAATGTGTCTGTCGCTAAAGCACTTTGGACCAACTTCAGTTGTTTAAATGGGCTGTGTATGTAATAATGAAACAGACCTGACAGTCAACACAAAAAGGTTATTATATTCAAACATTTTTCATAGCTCATGTTTAATTTCCAATAAAATAATGTATGAATTGTACCACATTTCAGTGGGCAGAATATATTATCTGAATGTCTGAATATAGTCTAAAGATAATTGGTCTGCTAATGTAGCAAGTATGACGACCAATAACACTTTAACATTAACTAATGCTGAAGCTCCAACATCAGTCATGATTGAAGCTTTACTTTCACCAATATATAGGCTACCTGGTTATTCTTTGCCTCTCTGAAAGACTGTGACAGCAGGCTCTGGGTCTGTCTGAGGGATTTACTTCCTCCTCTCTTCAATTCTTTCAGTGCTTGTTCTCTTTTTAGTGGTCCTTTATGTCTTTATATAAGTCGGTGGTGTTGCCACAGTAGTGAATTTCCTTCCAACACACATTGCAGTTTGCAGTTATTTAATGTAATGGTGTAAAGTGCTTCAACACGATGCTTGCATTCAAAGAAGAACTTTGAACATCCTTCAAGAAGCCTGGAGAACTATTCATTAAGACTACTGTGAAGAAAAGTGTGACTGTTTATCTTTTAGAACTGTTCCTTCTTAAGTCAGTAAAATAAAGACTTGCTTTTATTCTGTTAATGTTGTGAATCTTTGAGTAAAGAAGGGAAAGTACAGTTCCTTCTGATTAAAAGGGTTGTATGAGACTATCTAAATACTTCTAAATACTACTGATTTATGTTTCCTGCTTACTTGTAAGGCCAATAGAAATAGAAAATAATGGCCTCTGAATTATTGTGGGGCTAAGTAAAATTTTGATAAGCTTGATTAAAACATACAATGTAATTTTCATCTACTATATGCAAATGAATATTAAATGCAAATCCTAGTTGATATAATTAAAGGAAAAGGTTAATTTTAGCATTGCTCAGTAGAATTTGTCCACTGGAACCAGTTGTAAATGCCAAATAGCCAATGTACAACTAGCCAATGTACTCTAGTATTGGGTACTGTGGATTTATTGGCCCACGTGGCACCACAGTTTGTTTCCATGGCAGAAGGATGTGGTTCTTGCCTTATGTGTGTCATGTGAGTATCTGTAACTCACAACTGAATTGATTTAAAGGTTGCAGAGGCCTGAAGCCTACCCTTGCTGCAATAGTTTAAGAGGTGGGGGACAGCCGGACAGGTCGCCAGTCTGTAAAGAGCGTTAGTTTGAAGCTGAAATTCTTAATGTGTATAATAACCCAAGTTAAGGAAGGGACGGAGAAGGTGCCAGTGTTGTGAAAAACTATGAACTGGAAATGACAATCCACATATTCTCAGGTTGCTTTTGTGTTTTACACCAGTGTGTGCGCGACAACAAGTGTACATGATCCATCTGCACACGAGGCCTCTCGTTCTCCATCGCTGTGTATTTGTGGAGGAAGGTGAACGAGCCCCACCCACAGTGAAAGTCAGGAGCATCGAAGCAGTGGAACAAGAAATTACAGCAGAATGACTTCCGTCTTATAAAACTGAAGCTTTCTACACAGCAGACACGATTCCTCTCTTGGTTAGTAGTTATTTTAGTGCATTCTCGGGTCTGTCTTTTCATCCTCCATTTCTCTTTACTGTTCTTGAATGTTGCGATGGAGCATCTCCCAGCTGTTAACTGTTATGTTACCTGCACTTTTGATTAAAGCCGCAAGTAAGAGGGATCGCATTTAATAGAGGTCCATTCTCCCTGCACTCATCATTGCTCCCAGTGGTCGTTGATAAATCAATATGCAGGACATTTTTACTGGTATAGCACCCAGCTCTGTCTACAAAGTTATGAATATAAATATACATTTGTCTTTACGTGTGCTTTTGCATTAAATTTGAAATATAAAAGTTGTATAACTTACAGCTCAAAGCTCACATTACTTTGCATGTATATATGATTTATGTCATTTCAAGTGACTTTATGGCTTTGAGTATTTAAGGTCCAGCTAAAAATAAAAATAATAATAATAACAGTAATAATAACTCTCTCATAATTACAGAAATAACTTACAAATTCAATGTTTTGTCATCCCAGGATGCCAGGACGTAAATTACTGCCTGTCAGAAAACACTGGCAATGGCAATATTAGACTCGGAGAGGTAACGGTCCTCTTCTAAAAAGGGAACAAGGTCCACATTTGGTAGCTGGAGGGCTGTTGGTGAAATAAGTCACCAGTTAGTCAGCCAAGAGCCATTGATTTGTGTCCAGTTTGGGAGCATTGTGCTTTCCCCTTTCCGTTTCACTTGCTTTTTGCTTTGGTTTTCACTCACTGGTCTTATTAAGCACAAAACAAAAACAAAAAGAGACCTACTTGGTTACAATTAGGACAAGGTTGTGGTTTGTGGTGAAATGCTCCATTTAACAACATTATCCCTGCAAATTAAATAACGACACTAACCCAGTATGTTAAATTTGACGCCACAGGGTCTTTCATATTTGTAACATGCACGTCACCAGTGCCAAAATCCAGTGTGTATCAGTGTGTGTTTGTAAGTTGGCAGTGGCTTTAGAAAAAACAAAAAACAGCTGCATATGAGTCCCCGGAAATGTTTTGCTTGAAATTTCTTTGGTTAATTTATAGGATCCACTGCTTGCCCACTGCATACTTTCTTTCCACTATTTTCAACCACACACACACATATGTTTCTTTCATATGTTCATAAATAGTATTAGTAATGTATGAAGCATATGGTTCCTTCAGTCTTGTAGGATCTCTATGTCCTAATTAGACAGCTTAATTTATTTTGACATGATTACTTTTGTCTATTTAGAACATACAGTAATTATCAAGGCTTTCTGGTGGTCGATACTTAATAATAAAGGAATTCACCCAATGTTTTCCAACTTAAGTTGCAATATAGGAAACTTGTGAACAGATGCATGTATGAATGCATACTCATAGCACCATCAAAGAAAAAGGAGTGGCTGCATAAAGTACTTTATTTTCTCATTTTTAGATACGGTTCACCGTGCCCACCCCTCCCAGACTCGCCCACAAGAGACTTCCATTAATTCAGCACAACCCTCTCAAGGCTTCATCAATGTTAATCAGAGCTAAACATAACATGCTCGAAGGCATGCATATACATGCATGGCTACGGGATGTTTGTTTGTGTGAAAGTGTGTGCAGTCGAGAGGCTTTGATAAAATCAGTGCTCGAAGGGGGGGCAAGAACATTACATGCACTTATAAACTTTACGTCAAGTTATGCGGTGCTGTTAACACTGTTATCACGCGAGCAGCTGTTACATCCAGAGAAGCCTGCTGCTACTGCTTATTCTCACATTTAGATATATTCATTTCCTCTAAGAAAATTAATATGAGCCGAAGCTAGCACCCATTGTGGATTATCATCAATGTAATGTATCAAATATTTTTTTTCATGTTATAGCTACATGAATATTTGCTATTTATGATAAATATGTATTTTTGAATGCATTTTGGATTTTTATTTTTTTTAAAGTTTTTTTCTTTCACTTTTCTACAGTTTATGATTATATTAAGTAAAGAAAACAGCTTTGAAAATCAGTGGCAATGGGTCTGATGGAGCGATAGATTCCAGTTTTTAAATTGTGATTCAAATAGCCATAAATACATACAGAGGAGAGGCATAAGTGAGTGTCTACAGCCTCCTTAAAAGCACTGAGGCTCTGTCATGGTTTGGGTCTACAGTTGAGCAACTGGTGTTGGATATCACGTCAAAATTGATTAACTTATTTACACAGAGAAGTATAGATATTGATCCAGCATGGAATGCTATCTGATTGGCAAAAGTGACATTTTAGCATAACAATCATCCGAAACACACTGCCAATGCAATAACAGCATATCTGGAGAACACACAATGAAACACTATCAGTCATGAATACATGTATACATGTCACCCAACAAAATGCATCCTCACCTGCAACACCAAGCTTTGGTCAAAGTTGTAGGCACTGGGCCGACCTTCCAGTGTGGAGAAAGCCACGTTTCCTCCAGTGAGGGGCGAGATATCGCTGAACTCGTCTGTACATAAAGCAGTCCTTTCATCATCCCCTGGGCGAATGTAACCTTTAGCGTCTCTCTCGTAGGTCTTTCGACAAGAAGCGCTGTAATACTGGTAAGGTAACCAGGGCCCATCGTTTTCTGTACGCTTGTAGATGGCAAAGCTCTCTGGTCGACTGGTGTAGAATTTCAGTCGTATGTAGGTTATCTCAAAGGATTTCCCTGTGAAAAACAAATAAAATATGAATTAAAAGGTCTAAATGAGTGCAGACAATTTCAGATTTAATTTGTGAAAAAGAAAAAAGCAATCACTGCAACTAATAGCTCGAACACAATTGAGGAGATGCAACCAGATTTTTCATTTGACTTGCTGTTGAGGATTTAGCAAATCTGCTCGTCTTGTGCTGTATTTGTTGCATCGTAAATGAAGAAATACAAAGTGTTGGTTCAAAATACATCAACTAGATCAGCGGTCCCCAACCTTTTTTGCACCACAGCCCGGTTTAATGTCAGACAATATTTTCACGGACAGGCCTTTAAGGTGTCGCAGAAAAATACAACAAAATAAAATGATTCAACCCAGACAAAAACAAAAATAATAATAAACATGAATTCACTGTCTAATTGTGTAACTTTACTCCCGAAAAGGCCCTTTAATGCTCTCTGGTTGCTATGGTAACATATAAATATTTCTTTCAAAATAAGACACACAACTACAACACGGGAGAAGACCAAGGGAAACTGAGTTAACGATAAAAACCCTGAAAGCCATAAATTTTACACCCGAGTCTCAACTCTCGCACCTCGGTACCAAACAACTCACAGACTGGTACCGGTCCATGGCCCGGGGGCTGGGTACCGCTGACCTAGATACATTTGTGATGGTATGAGAGGAAGAGGTTATAAAAGGATGCCACTAACAGTTGCCTACCGGTTTGCATGCCAGAGTCAGGAGGGGATATTTTTCTTTACAGCACTTCCTGTTTAGACAACTGCAGTAGGGAGGTCAGTGATTAATGCTATAGCTCTTGTCCTAATATAGAAAGCTGACATCTTCTTCCTGAATCAATGCTTCTTTTTGATTGAGGGGTGTTATTACCCCCACTGTTTACTCATTGTTGACAGTTCAAACAATAACCTTGGAGCCATATCGTGGGGGATTAACTGGGTAGACACAAAATGAAGTCATATTGAGACCAGAATGAGAAGAAGCATGTAGAAACTCTCTTAACAGTCTTCTTCAGTGCACTCTGGGGTATTTTTTCTACATCATTAGATACTAAGTCTCAATCGCTCTGCACATTCGTGGAGGGGTGCTATCCGCTGGTACAGCCGTAATGACATCTGTTGCTATTTTTCTGCCAAGTCAGAGCTAGGCATCTTTGTCTCTTGTCTCTGCAGAAATCTCTAATGGTATCATTCCTTTGGGATCTCTAAGATCATTTAGCTTTCATTTACTCACTGCGTGAGGTGAGCTCCGCCCTGCTGGGACTCAGGCAAGAGACATAAAAGATGCACAATATGAAGCAATTGTTGGATATCCCCTGCGATGAAATGTAGACTAATTGCAAATGATATTTGTATGTTTTTATGCCTAATGTTTAATGATTCATGATCCATATTCACTCAGGAGTGCATTAAAATATTCATTAGTTTATGTGGGCACAGCAAAGGGATTTTTTAGTTGTTGAACTTAATTTAGCAAAGTAACATATAACAAAAGAATACCTGTACACTGTGTACAATGGTGAAATGCATCCAAATAAGTAGCATTCTTACACTTCAGGAATGTAAAATGAACATCTAATCCTTTTTATGAATAATGTACAATTATATTTTACTCTCACGAAAAACTCTAAAAGTTATACAATATTAAGTGGTCAAAGAAGTGTATTAAAAATCATACTCCCTGAAAGTAGTGTTGTAGATATGTACTACTTGTAACTTAATACCAAGAGGGACGCTATTGAGCACTGAGCACGGCCGGTAAAACAGTTTTCTTTGACTTTACAGAGCAGATCTAGAATCATGTGCATTAAAGATCCAGCCTAAGCTTTCAATGTTTTCTCCAGATACACAAACGCACCGCTGATATTTTGGCAATGTTTATTGAGAATAAGCGTCGTATGCTGGAGAAGTTCAATGTCTGACTTGTTCTGACTCATCCATGTCAACTTGACACAGCTACTCTCATCTGCCCAGACTAAACCCAACACAAGCACTGTAGACTGTTTACATTCTGTTTAATCTCCGAGCGGAGATTTTTGAAATCAACAATCAAATATGGGAGTGGATTTGTCCTCTGATCACGCTATATCTCAGAGTTTGAGACCAATTCTTACACTGTGACAGGATTACGTGTCCTATGTGAGCCGATGCTCAGGCTGTGAAGGCGTCCCACCGAATGAGGCAGACTTTTATCGTTGTTTTACATCAGAAACAGGATGTTGCTTTTCTTTCACTGCGCTGAATGAGAACCAGCTGCAGACATCAGTGGGTGCTGTTAGAATGTGTGTGTGTGTGTGTGTGTGTGTGTGTGTGTGTGTGTTTGTTTGTGTGGCTCATCCAGTCTTTGTGGGAAAAAACCTGACCCCAATTCCTTACCAGCAAACTGCCTGGCATTTTTTTTTCTTTTCCACCCCTTCTTCCTCATTATGTTTTGTTTACTCCCCTTGAAGCAGCCCGACTCCCCCTTTCCTCTTAACTCTTCCACAGACCCGCTCTGACCTGGCTGCAGTGTGTGTCCCTGCGTCCCACTGCTGTGTTTATCATCGCTGCATTTGCCTGCGTTCCCTTCAGAGAGCGCTTGTTTTGTTTGGAGAGGCAAAGGGAAACAGTGATGTCTAAAGAACCCCCCGCCAACTACCCAGATGGATCACACAGTTTTCATGTGAACCAAAAGTATGCCACGCATACAAAATTTAGGGATATTCAGTTACATAAAAGTGTGTGATGTGAAAACTTAGACATCATTCACTTAGGAATGCGGTGTCAGGATGGAAGCATCAAAGCCGCCGGGTATAGGAAAACAAAGTTGGCAGATAGGGCAGTGGGAGCAAAGGTCAGTTCAGTCTCAGGGAGACAGACTTGTAGGTGCTGGAATAGTTAGAAGAATAACAAACTCTCCAATAACAAAGAAAATACCTTTGCAGCAGCTGGAGCACTGCCACCTTTTTCCAGAAAAAGAACTAGCCAGAAAATATAAACAACAAAGCCTCAAAGCACAGTCAGACATCTGCTTGCTATTGGAAATCAATACTCTCCATTTGATTGAGGTACTTCCTGTTTTCGGAGCACGTGACGTAACCGCTCATCTGTGCGCTGACATTTTCAACTTCTCTCATCATTTTTGTCCTTGTCTCTTTTTTCTTTGAAACACATCTTTCTGACAGGGAGGACTCATCTTCCCTCTACTGCATAGGTAGGGGAAGATTATTGGGGGATAAAGAAAATGTATGTGTGAACAAGTAAAAGCCTTCCCTGAATGCTATCAGCCCAAATAAACCCCTGCTACAAAGATACTATAGATACATGTTACAGACTATACACACTGAGAATATAGTTGGATAGATTTTACTCAAGTTCAGAAAAAAATCCATGCATTCCTCTTTTTACCAAGTGAACCAAAGCCCTCACTCCCAGGCAGGCTAGGGCAGGCAAGTGGACACTGGCAGGCACTTCTCCAATAAACTTGTAACCCCAAACTGAGAATGCAGTCAAGCTATCTCCATTATAAAATATTTGATCTGCTGCTCGACCTCTGTATTTATTCTATTTGTTTATTGATAATATAGATAGCCTTCCAGTAGCTGTACATTAAAGCAATACATTATAAAATAGTAGGGCACAAACCAGAAGGTGAGGGCTTAGGGAATGTTTTAATAAGGTATTGTGTCAGAGTGAACTAACTCTGTTATGTAAACATATTTCTGGGAATACGTCTCTCAAGGTTATTGAGAAGAATATTTAGAATATTTAAATCAAACATGAAAACTGATTTATTAACATTTGCAACAATCAAATTACATGTTTAACACAAAACAGAGCATGTCTACGAGAGGCCAAACGGAGTGCAACTTAAGAAAACACCAGCAATAAGAAAAACGCTGCAAAAGCACACAAAACAAAACGGAAATGGGAAAAACGACAACGGAAATAGGAAAAAACACAAGGGAAGTGTTTCTGGGGAGACAATAACCCGACGGACCAGTTGCAGGAACCCCAAACATGGTAGGCATGATTTATCATGATTCATATAATACTGATGACATATTTTTAGGCTAAAAGTTAGGCTAATACGCTTTCATCTTTTCTTTCCTCACAAAACCGATAGAACCTCCAGTTCTTTTAAGTGTCTCCCAGTGCAATTCTTAGCATATTTTGGTTCCTGCAACTGGTCCGTCAGGTTATTGTCTCCCCAGAAACACTTCCCTTGTGCTTTTGAAAATCAGTTTCTGTTTTTCCTATTTCCTTTTTGTTTTTTCCTATTTCCGTTGTCGTTTTTCTTACTTCTGTTATGTTTTGTGTGCTTTAGCAGCGTTTTTCTTATTGCTTGTGTTTTCTTAAGTTGCAGTCCGTTTGGCCTCTCAGGGCCACTGTACATGCAGTGTTGCCAACTTAGCGACTTTGTCACTATATTTAGTGAGTTTTCAGACCCCCTTAGCGACAAATCTGGCAACTTTTTCTGGTGTTATTGGAGACTTATTTATCTTTTGCATTGTTATTAATAAACAGAGAAATTAAAATCTACAAACCCAATGTCGGATATAACAGAAAAAAGCAAAAAGCACTTGCTTGTCATTTTGTTGGAACAAAAGAGGCATTTGAATAAATTCCACCATTTGCTTCTTTGAATGAAGTTTGTTTTATAAAAATAAAACCCAGAGGAGATTTCTTGCAATGCCATTCTACTGAAATTGGCAACAATGTAATTAGAGTGTTTTTGTGAGATAGTTCCCATTTAATTTGAGTGAACTGAGTGGAACTGCAAAAATAATCATTTACACCTGCTTTTAACCCCAAAATAGCACTTTTGTCAACATCAGCACATAATAAAAAAATCAACAAAGACGTGAAAAAAAACCAATTGTTTTTTTCCCTACTTTTAGCATCTAAAAAGTATCAACTTTTCCTAAAGTTGACTTTGTGAAGTATGAGTTTCAGTTGCTAGGTATAGCTTAACTGGAATACAGACAGATCTCATTTTAGCATTCAGGACCATTGTCATTTTCAGGACTATTGTTAGCTGTGTAGGCTGATTTGTTGTGGGTGTGCTGTCTTGTTAACAACCTGCCTATGGCATAATATAGGAAGAAGACACTGCTGACTTCTCTTCATTTGGGAAAAAACAATTTTGTGTGTTTGGACTGTTTCTGTATTTTTTGCAGGCAGAATAAAGCCAAAAGAGGGGAGATCGGGAAATTTCTCTGTTCAGACTTTGAATCAAATGTGCTTAATATAATGCTCTGCATAAAAAGTAATTAAAATTACATCAGTGTTAAAATCGACGTTATAAGAAATAAGCTAAATATTTTTCCCGGGTATGTCAAATACATATATGAACCATCTTGGTGATAAGAGACCTTTAATTGCAGAAAGGCACACAAGCCCAGCTCAAAAAAATAAATGGAACGGGGAAAATAATTGCATAAAAAGATTTGTATTAATGCGTTTTAACAGTAATCGCCACATTTTAATTCAGTTATAGTGCCAAATGTGCTGTGCTGCTTATTTCAGCAGTTTTGCACAGCATGGTAATGGGATAATGATGTTAATGGCTGGAGTGAGAAATGTCAAATGTGTTCACAGTGCACAAAATGTGCGTCAGAGGCATTTTTTCAGGGGGAAAGAGGACACAAAGAAGGCAATTTAAAACAAAAACAAAACAAAAAAAAAAAGATTTAACTTGTGTGTCTGATTTGCAGAAAAAGTCCCAGGTAATGCAAATTAATTTACCTTCCTGACAAATATCTATTGCCTTCCAAATATGATTCATGTAAATGCCTCGCTAACTTCCCGTGTCCCTCTTCTTGTTATTCTTATTATCATAAGCTACTTATTGCCTACAGTTTCTCTAAAAAACACATGATGGCTTCAGTTTCATTCATAGTCAGTTCTATATCTGCAAAACTGTGAATTTAACCTGTAGCAGAAGATTAATGCTAATTTGTAATGACACCATGTGAAAGTGTGGATGTCAAGTTTTAAAAAAAAAAGGTTAGATAACAGTCTGATTTGTTTTTAATGCTATCTATGAAGGCTCTGTGATGTGGTGCTATCAAAGTTTGATTCTGGGCCGAATCATATTCTTAAAATAAGTTGAGTGGCAGCCAGAATTGAATGGGTTCATACTCCATGACAGCATGTGGGCTAAATTAACGATACTGTGAGCCTGAAGACCGTTACTTTTTATGCATGTCAGATGCAACTGGTTATCTTCATGTAAAATCCCACCAAATTCTCAGACACGCTCTTGTGAAAGTGTCCTCACTGAAATACCAGAAGTCTAAGCTATGTCTGGGCCAAAGTGTTAACCTCAGAGTCAAGGCGGCCTAACAAAAATCATGTGTTCTGCAGCACATCTGTGTTGGATTAAAGATTTCTCCATCAAAGGCCTCACAATACACAGAATAATGCATGAAGATATGGGTGTCCAGAAACCTAAAAAGCTGATGGTATCAAATTTCAGTGTGCAAAAAAAAACAACCCTAACATGTACTGTATTTCTGTGAGATTCACACCAGACTGGAGTCTATCTGCAGTCTGTAGAGGCTCAGATCATCAAAACAACAAATGCAGTCCCGTATTATAAACATATTTATACACAACATTAGTATAACAGAGACTATAAGTGAACTCTAGACATAGCTATTAGACCAAAGTAACGTAAAGACAGATATTTAAATTAAGTGTTCAGGATGTGTGCTCTTACCGAGGTGAAGGGTGAGGTTCACGGAGTTGGGATATTGGATACGAAAGTACATGGACTGACTTTGCCACCATGTGGGCTCCTCATTCCGGTGGAAGTCTGTCAGGAGGCTGGTATTGTGGCTTAGGTATGGATCTGAGGCATCACAGATGTGGCATGAACGAGTTGACCCTGTCTGCATGCAGTAGTCCTCAGGTGGAGAACCACACACATTGGAAGCCACCACCGTGCGACTGAAGGCAATATTCTCAAACTTGGGCATACAGCTGCTTGGCACACCCTCCTCATCATAGCAGGAGTCCATAGCAGCCCAAACAAAAAGGTGTAAGTGCAGATGAAGGGAGAGCAGAAGGGCAAGGACAAGAGGTCTCACAGTAAATGATGTATCCATGTCTACAGCAGTTACATTTACACTCCACAATCAAACATCCACACTATGTTTTGACAAAGTGATCCATACACATGAAGACCCTGATTTGAGAAAACAATCCAAGAATAGGAAATAGGTCCAGCTCAAAAGTTTCTTTGTCTGTTCTTTGTGGTGTGCCTCTGTTAGATCTCCCACATATGTTCTCCCTCTGTGGAGTGGAAGTTTATGCAGGAACTTCTCACATCGGGAGCAGCATGAGGCAGAGGAGGGACAGGGGTGGGGGCTTGAGGATCAAACGGTTCATATAACTTCTCCACCTGCTGGTCGATAGACACATTACACCATGACCAGCTTTAGATTTTGAGTGGATATGAGTGAAAAAATATCATCTGAAAGGAAGACACATTCAACATCCATTTAAATATTGCAGCACCGAGGTTTTTCCACCACCGAGTAAAAAACGTAACTGGCAGTTGGCCCCACAGCGGGGCGTTGTGATAAATGCTGACTGTAGTGATTCACAGTGGAAGACTGAAGGTGCTGAAACTGTCTGGAAAATTTCAGCCGGCACGGGTCATCTTCATAAAAGGATGTTGCTCAGGGGAGTTCTGCGACCTAAAGGGGCAATTTATTTAAAAAAATGGAGAAGTGAAAGAGCTACACTGCTTTTTCTGCAGGATCCTCTCGAGACCCAGCTGTTATGAAGAGTGAAAAGTGGTTTGCGTATCTTTGTAATTCACGCTGACTGCTCAGGCTCCTATAAAACATCCATCAGCGTTTGATGTCACTTAACCAGCAACCTCGAGGCCGATAGCTGATAACTCAACAACTCTGTTGTCTTGTCCAAAGACAATCACATGAACCACAAGAGCTAAAATACAAAACTTTAGTCCTCACACCAGTGGGTGACGTCACCCACTCTTGCATACTGCAAAGCCTTGTATTAACAGTCTACATCCTATGAAGTTGCCTAGATAGCTATAAGAAGATAATGCGTGATATCTTTGCTCTTAACACTAACTTGAATCATCAATGTTCAATTTTCCGAAGGGATTGCAATTGAGGTACAACATAAGTACCCAGCAAAGAAATGTATGTTTTAGTTATTATTATTATTATTATTATTATTATTATTATTATTAGAAACCTACAGAGAAGGACGTGGTAGATTTTCATCACTTTCTTTGCTGTTACTAATTGGATCATTTGCTGAGGTTTGTACATACTTGACCTGTGGGAAGATCTGTGAGAACCTGAAAAAAGGTTGTAGAATAGCCAAGGCCAGAGATGACCCACACAGACACTTGAGAGGCATACTCATCTCCAAGATCGCAATGTGCAGATTTCAAGCAGGTGTTGTTGGTGAGTCAGACATAAACATGTGACTAGTGTGTTTCCACTGTATGGCTGATATTGCTCTCAAACCTCTACAGACACCTATGTGTAAACTGTGATTCCAGTCAGTGACTGTACTCAAACTATCTAACCAACTGTTCTGCTCCATTACTCAGTTTTGTCTAACCTAGATTTCTATATGTATGCAGTTTTAGTTTATGTACAGAATAGAATAGATACATCGGACATAGACCAGTTAGTGGACATCAACAGGAGATTTCATTGCATTGATTCACCATCAAACTAACAACATAGATAAATCTAAATCTAAAGTCATAAAATCTAAAAATGCATCTGAGATATAAACATGAAAGAATAGAACTCAGGTGTCTATATGCTATGTCTGGCAAATGAAAAACTGTACAGGATCTTCAAAATAAATTTAGCAGCAAAACACAACTCTACATCACCATTTCAGGCATGCTGTGCTGCCCTAAATATACAGCCATTTATAACAGTCAATGAGCAGGTACAGAAATGTGTATATATGGAGAAAGAGGAGAAGAGGAATGGTTGCTGCGGGTTATAGAGTTAGTTTTATGAATGCAATTAAATTATTATTTGTAATTTCAGTTTAAATATATATCTTATACAATACAAACTGTATATGCTATAGTACACAGTACATAAAACTATCACGGATACAAAAATGTCATGGATGGTTCCATTATGGCAACATTTTTCGATTTTATTTTCAAGAGAAGCTGTCAATGTGCGTGAAAATTTCAAAATAAAATCTGCGGGATCCTCAGGTTTATTTAAATGCTCAGAATGATGCTCTACAGGCTGTCATCTCGCTAACCGGAGCCTCAAATGGGAATGGCCAAGACCCACGACTGACAAGTGCAACAAGTGTTTGTGGCGAGACGCAACCAAATAATGCATAATGGCATATCCTCTGCTCTAATCCTCTTTCTGTCAATGACTTTACTAATTCTGAATTCCATTTGAAGTGTGGAACAATCATCTGGAAGCCGGTGAAGGATTAAAGTGACACGACTGTGACACGACTGTTAAAATCATGAAAGGATAAATGTTGACATGGGAGTCTTTGAAATCAAGAAGAAGATGGATAAAAAGACAACAAAAGGAAAGTGCAATTAGCATGAAACAGAGCGAGACAGGTAGCGTCTACAGATGTGCTTAGATTCTGTACATTTACGGTCCCTGTGGAATTTATGGCAATGTTTTCCCCCATGTCGTTGTGATTGCCTTGATTTATCGAGGCTCTGTCAGTACCCAGGCGAGGACGTTGTAAAAGGGACCGCATCAATTTGCAGTGAAATCCTCGGCAAGAAAGTAAGCCCGGCTTCAAATCTGCTCGAATTCACGTGGATCAGCCATGTAATGAAGAAACTAGCACCTCTGCACACAGACAATAAATTCATCGAGGCACAGTAGTTCACCGTCACTGATGAGTATGAGAAAAGACAACTTTTTCAGGGGATACAAGTATATCTAAATTAACTTACAATATGCACCGAGAGGAGTGTTTGAACCAAACAAGAAAGGCAGATGTGTGAAACTGTTGTGCTACAGCAGAAACCCATACGGTAGCGCAGGGATACAAATGAGTTTGCCTGTGTAGTTCTGTTGAATCTGGATGATACTCCACATTCATTTGCAGAGAACAATCTTTTTCCTTTACCACATTTGGCATGCTTGAGAATGAAAGTCTTTTAAAACAATCAGCCAACCGAGTCTTATTCTTGACTTCAAAATTGTGGCGACAATTTCAGATGGCTGAACAAACTCAGCGTGTGGCCTGCGCAAACTTGGCATAAAGTCTGCAAAGCACCTGAGGGAATACTATTGCCTGGGACCCCCTGCTGCTTTGTAACCATTCAGACAAGTCTACCTCAAGCTTTCCTGTGACACGGAGGGGAAAAAAAAAGAAAAGACAGACCGCGCTTGCAGCATACGGTATTCTACTTGTCAAAATCACTCAGCTGAGTTCATTCAAACAATTTCAATTTGAAAGTTCCACGTCAATTACAAGCGGGAGGATGCAAATACAGGCATGTACATTGTGTACACAGCCTTTATGACTTTCTTTTTCTCTGTGTCAGTGTGACAGCTGCATCACCAAGGAACTGCCTTAGAAAACACTCTCTTGTCACTTCCATTCCGGGTCCCGAAAAGCCAGATATCACAAAGATATGATGTAAGCTGACACATCTGGATGGCTTGGATAAGTTTTAGCTGTCATCTGTCATATCAGAGTCCCTTTGAATCCATGGCTAAGCTGCTGATTGGACAAAACGTTTGAATGTCATCAGATAGGCGACGCCCTTTCTGAGAGTGAATTTGGACAGACTGTGAATTTCAAACAGAATATGTATTAAATGACATTATTGCCAATCTGTTCAAACAACTGACAGATTTTCTTCTCATCTTTTTTCTCTTCTGTTTTTGCCAGTGCTTTCCCTCATCCCATGTAATACAGTACTTCAAACTCCACTTTGCCCTCCTACATTATCTACTCCTCCTATTCTCTGTGCATCATTCTCACCTCCCCCTCTCTCAGTGCCACAGATCCTTTAGCCCCCACCTGCCACCCACCTCTTTCATGCTGCAGATTGGTGCAGCTGGCTGTCATGATGTGAGGCTTGCTGCACCGACACTAGCAGGTATGGCCTCCTTTTTATGATGACACAATGTTGTAGTGATGAGTTACGCTTTCAAACAGTGATTTGATGTCACAGCTGTCAGCGCTTCACTTAGCAATGCAGGAGCTGGCTGCCATATCCCCGCAGGGAATGTGTTATCTGAAAAACTAATGAGCGCTGCACATCATCACAAAAAATTTCCTGACATTACACGCGTTTAAGAATGTCCTTTCCCAGCCTGACAAAAATATATTACCTTTGCGGTATGCATAACAGGGCTGTTTATATGTCAAACAGATAAGTTTTAAATTTGGAAGTCTGCGGGGACCAGAGATGGACAGTAACGCGTTACTGTAATCCGATTACCTTTTTCAAGTAACGAGTAGAGTAAGGGATTATTATTGCAAAAACGGTAATTAGATTACTGTTACTTTCCCGTAGGAACGCTGCGTTACTGCGTTACTAAAACCATGATTTTTTTGCAAGAATGTCTCATGACAGTGAGGTAAGCCAGTGCAACATCTGTGACAACAGCTGTGTGCAGATCAACAATGGATAATATATCGAATGCGGCATGCAGCGTTTAAAGCGTGGAAGTACTGACCTTACTTTGAGTTTGATTCCACAAAAAGGGACAAAAACATTAGCGTCCATTGTGGTGGGAAGAAAACTTCTTTTTACAGCGAAAAAAAACCCCTAAACTTCCAAGCAAGCACCGAGTGCGCTACCACGTAATGGGAAATTCACAGAGAAACTCGCGGATTCTTCCACTGACCGCTGCGGCACACCTGCACCAGGGTAAACCTCTGCCTACCCCACTCCTGCTTTACAGGTGAAAATAGAGCAACAGGACCGCTAGTCTTTGATTTTATTTATTTTCTGCTGTGTTTTACTTGCATCTATTTGAAAGACTGAGTGTAAACACAAAAAATATTTTATTTTATGTGCTGGAATGTGCAGAAAAAAGGTTTAAATGTTAAACAAATGTCTTCCAGTCAGAGAATGTTGCATATTGTGGCGAGCTCAGAAGAGGAGACGGAGGTGTCGTTTGGTCTTGCTTCCGTGAGCTAGCCAGGGAGCACAGCCGTTTATTAACAATTCCAGAAAACACTGCCGCTAGCTAATGCTCAGCGCGGCCACAGCACAGCGAAAAAAACAACAACAACACAGGGCGCCCTCTGACCCTGGAAGGACACACCGTCGCAGCGAGAGGGCGTCACCTGTCACTATGGCAACATAAACAAAACATCACTGTACAAACAGAACCCCGAACAGCCCCGACCCGCTACATAGCCCCCACCCAAGGGGTCAGTCGTCCCCGACCCATTACCCCACACAAAGTCCTGCAAATGTTCAGGTGCCTTCTTTTGGCGCACCGGCCGGTCACGACCGGCGGGGGAAAAGTCACTCGGGTCAGAACATGGGGTGCCACCATCATCCCCTGCTCCGGCGTCTGCTCCGGCGTCTGCTGGAGCGAGCGGTCGGTACAGTGAGAGCCTGTCCCGGTGCAACACCACCACACGCCCCGGGCCCGGCATGCGGATACGGTACACCACGTCTGTTAGCCGCTCCACAACCTCTGCCGGCCCTTGCCAGTGACTGCAGAGTTTGGGGGACACTCCTCTCTTGCGAACCGGGCACTACACCCAAACCTTGTCGCCAGGCATGAAAACCCCCCCTCGGCACTTGGTGTCGTAGGCTCTTTTCTGTCGTACTCCGGCGCTGGCCTGGGCCTGGCGGGTGTAGTCATGAACCACCTGCAGCCGCTCCCTGAGCCTCCTGTAGTAGTCCATCTCTGGCCCACCATCAATCTCCGGCTCGGGGGGGACCCGAACACCAGATCCACAGGCGTCCGGAGCTCCCATCCAAACATCAGAGCGGCAGGTGTGCACTGGCTGGACTCCTGCACCGCAGTCCGATACGACCAAAGGACCAGGGGCAGATGTCGGTCCCAATCTCGCTGGTGTTGGCTGGTGAGAATGGCGAGCTGGGTGGCCAGCGTGTGGTTGAAGCGCTCAACCAAGCCATCGCTTTGTGGGTGGAGCGGTGTGGTTCTCGTTTTCTCCACCCCCAGTCGCCGGCAGATCTCCCCAAAGACCTTCGATTCAAAGTTACGCCCCTGGTCACTGTGGAGCTCAGCCGGGACCCCAAAACGGGTGAACATCTCCTCCACCAGCTTCTCAGCCGTCGTCGTTGCGCTCTGGTCCGGCACCGCGTAGGCCTCTGGCCACTTCGTGAATTAGTCCATAGCCACCAACACATACCGGTTCCCTGACTCTGTGACGGGGAAAGGCCCCAGGACGTCCACTCCCACTTTTTCCATTGGGGCCCCCACCAGGTACTGTTGAAGGGGGGCAGTGTAGCGTTGAGTTGGGCCCTTCTGTGCTGTGCAGGTGTCACAGCAGTGCACATGAAGTTCCACATCCCGTCGACAGCCAGGCCAGTAGAACCGTCCCCTGAGGCGGCGGAGAGTTTTGGCATTCCCATAGTGTCCTGCCCCCACCAAGCCGTGGACCAGCTCAAGCACCTGCGACCGCAGCGACCGAGGCACCAACAGCTGCAGGAGATCTCTGCCCTGACCGGGGGCCCGCCATCTCCGGTACAGGCCATCGTGGGTCTCCAGATTGTTGTGCTGGGAGTAGTAGGCCTTCACTTCGGGCTCCTGTCCCGACACCCCCGTCCAGGCGGGGCGTTGCGCCGCCTCCAGCCAGGCCCCCACCTGAACCAACGTCGCGTCGGCCTCCTGCTCCCGCTTCAGCTGCTGCGTTGTCAATGGGAGCCACCCCCTTCCGCCGGCTGTGGCCTGAGCACTAGCCACCCCCAGCACCTCCTGGGCCCGCTCTTCCTGTCGCAGGCAGTAGCGGCACTCGACGGCTACGCAGGGCCGTCTGGAGAGGGCATCAGCGTTGTCATGCTGTCGACCTGGCCGATGCTGGATCTCGAAGTCATAGCCCTGAAGGACCTCCAGCCAGCGGGCCACCTGCCCTTCTGCGTGTTTGAAGTTCAGGAGCCAAGTCAGAGATGCATGGTCAGTGCGCAGGAGGAACCGGCAGCCGTGCAGATATGGCTGGAAGTGCCGCGCCGCTAGCACTATGGCCAGCAGCTCCCGCCGGGTCACGCAGTAGTTCCTCTCGGCTCGCCCCAAGGCACGACTGAAGTACGCCACCACCCGTTCTCCAGCCTCGTCCTGCTGGGAAAGGACCGCCCCGACCCCTACATTGCTAGCATCAGTGTCCACAATGAAAGGTTGCCGGGCGTCGGGGTAGGCCAGGACTGGGGCTCTGGTGAGGGCCTCCTTCAGCTGTGCAAAAGCCGCAGCACAGGCATCCCCCCAGCCAAACAGCTGTCCTTTGTCAGTCAGGCGGTGGAGGGGGCTGGCCATTGTCGCAAACCCTTTGATGAACCAACGGTAGTAGGAGGCTAGGCCCAGGAAGCTCGGCAGTTCTTGGACGTTCGAGGGAGTCGGCCAGTCCCGGACCACAGCCACTTTCGCGGGGTCAGTGGCGACACCTCGAGCGCTGATCACATGGCCCAAGAACGTGGTCTCTCTCGCCAACAGCCGGCATTTCGCAGGGTTGAGCCACAGCCCCGCTCGTCGGATGGCACTCAAGACCTCGCTCAGGTGAGACAGTGCACTGTCGAAGTCGCCACCATGCACCAACAGGTCATCCAGGTACACAACGCAGCGGCTACGAGGGATATCCACAAGCACCCTCTCCATCAACCTCTCAAACGTCGCTGGCGCATTGCAAAGACCAAATGGCATGACCCTGAACTGCCACAGCCCCTGTCCAATGGTGAATGCAGTCTTAGGCCTTGCGTCGGGGCTAGCTCCACCTGCCAGTAACCGCTGCGTAGGTCGAGGGAGCTGAATCAACTGGAGCCGGTAACGTAATCTAGGGCCTCGTCGATCTGCGGCAGCGGGTACGAGTCCTTCTTGGTGACTGCATTGAGGCGGCGAAAATCCACGCAGAACCTCGGGCTGCCATCCTTCTTCCCCACCAGAACCATGGGTGCCACCCATGGGCTATTGGACGGCTCAATCACCCCAGCCACAACCATCTCACGGATCTTCTCCTCCGCTACCTGCCGTTTTGAGAGGGGCAGCCGGTGTGGGCGCAGACGGATAGGCTGAGCAGAGCCGGTGTCGATGGTGTGCTGGACCAGACTCGTCTGCCTACAGTCTTTGTCACTGGCGGCAAAGATGTCCACATTCTCGTCCAGGAGGCACCTCAACCGCTGGCGCTGGTCGACGTTGAGGCCTACGCAACTGCGCTGCCAAAGGTCATCGACAGCCTCGATGGTGTCGGTCGAAGGAGGTTTGTCGGGCTGAAAGGCTGAGGCTGAGGCGAGTGGAGATCTGGCGACTGGGGGTGGAGATGACCCAGAGCCACCGGCATCCGAAATCTGCTGAGCAGCAGCTGCCTGACGCCTGTCTCGTCTGGTCCCCGCTCCCTGCTTTTGGCCGCGATGGAGGGCAAAAGTCTCTGCGCCAAGAGTGACAGCTAGCTTTGCGGTGCCGACGCAGACCCCCCAGCGGCTCAGCAGATCCAGGCCAAAGATGCACTGGTCTTGAATGTCGGCGAGCCAGAAGTCGTGCACCAGCTCTAGATCCTTCACTCGGATCCGCAACGGTTTCTTCCCCCACATAACAGTTTTCTCCCCCGTCACTGTCATCAGCTGGGTGTCCGTGGGCAACCAACCCTTCACCAGTGGCCCAGATGTTTCAGGGAGCACGCCAGGTCGTAGCAGGGAAATGGTAGACCCCGTGTCCACCAGGGCCTGGCACGGCTGGTCCTCAACACAGCAGCTCAGGTAGAGTCCTTTGAGGTGCCCAACTCGGCCCACCACCGTGCATCGTCCTTGGAGGGGGGCAGGAAGCTGGAGCGGTGGTCCCCTCGCTACACCGCTCCCTCCTCGTTTCCCTGAGGCTGCGTAGTTCTGGTCTTCGGGGCTGGTGCTGGGCAGTCACGCGCCATGTGGCCAGGCTCATCGCACCGGTAGCAGCGGTCGGTCGGTCGACGAGGACGCCTCCGGGGCACCGAGGGTTGCAGCTGGGAAATCTCAGCGACCTTCCCGTCGCAGTCTGCGGCTCTGATTTGGGGGTAGTTTGGGGGGGGGGGGGGGCGCCTGCTGGTTAGGTCGCAAGGTGAGCACCGGCTCGGCCCTTTCAGCCTCAAGGAGCGCCTCACGGAGGGTCTGAGGCATGGCCAGGTGGACGTGTTGGCGTAGTCGCTCTGGGAAAAGTCCTTGCAGAAAAGCATGCAGGCTAAGCTCCTCACGGGCTGCTGCTGGGAACTCCGGGTAGCCACGACGAGCATACAGCAACACGTCTGCTGCGAAGGTGCCCAGGTTCTCCCCTGGTCGACGGCTCCGGTTGGTCAGCTGCTCTCTGCTCTGATCAGTGGAGTGCCACTGCCCGAATCGCCTCTCGAGTGCCGCGGTGAGGGCCTGGAGCTCATGCTGCTCTGCCGGGGCTAGGTCGAGGAGTATCTGCAGTGCATCTCCCTCTAATGCTAGCGCTAGGTGTTTAGCAGTCTCCTCTTCGCCCCAGCCACTATGTCTGGCGGCCAGTCGCACTTGTGAGAGGTAGGGCTCTAGCGAAGTTAGCCTGTTGTATTTCGGTACCTTAACTGGCGTGGTAGGCATAACTGCTCGCGGTTGGGGGCTCGACGTGTGGGTCGACAGAGGTAGCCCATGAAGCATTGCCCTAGCATCTGTCGCGATGGGCCGCCGCCGCGGTGCGCTCGCGCCATCGGGACACGTCGGGGGACTTACATGGCCGCTCACATCCTCTCTCTTCAATCGCCAGTTTCCCAGGTGGGGAATGTTCTCCTCGACAGCTTGCTCCAGCCTCTGAATGTCTCTCTCCATTACGGCGAGGGTGAGCTATCCCACTTCTGACACCAATGTGGCGAGCTCAGAAAAGAAGGAGACGGAGGTGTCGTTTGGTCTTGCTTCCGTGAGCTAGCCAGGGAGCACAGCCGTTTATTAACAATTCCAGAAAACACTGCCGCTAGCTAATGCTCAGCGCGGCCACAGCACAGCAAAAAAAACAACAACAACACAGGGCGCCCTCTGACCCCGGAAGGACACACCGTCACAGCGAGAGGGCGTCACCTGTCACTATGGCAACATAAACAAAACATCACTGTACAAACAGAACCCCGAACAGCCCCGACCCGCTACAATATAATTAAATTTTTTAAAAGATTAAAACTAATAAAACAAGTTTTAAAAAGGGACTTTTTCATTTGATTACATATTTTATGATCGATTATGTAGAAAAAGTGGAATTGGGCTGAAAAATCTATTGCCTTATCACCTATTCAGGTTGTAAATTGTGTTTTTAAAAAGTAACTAAGTAACTAAGTAATTAATTACTTTTGAAAATAAGTAATCAGTAAAGTAGCGGGATTACTTTTTTGGGGGAAGAAATCAGTAATTAGTTACTGATTACTTTTTTCAAGTAACTTGACCAACACTGGTGGGGACTAACTTGCCAGAGTCAACTTATAGTAACTATTCAAGGACTTGCCGTTTGTGGCACTTAAGTCTTGGCGTTATGTTTCACTTGTGCAGCATGCTGCCTGTTCACACTTGTGGTTCTTAGAAATCTGTTGAGATTTAAATGTCAGAATTTCCACAAACCGATAACACAAAATCAGGAAATAAGTCATGATTTGGAAAATGTCTTCTAGTTGATTCATGGAGGGGTGGGATGAGTTGTTAAACACTGCAATAATTTTCAGACAGTCTTTAATGAGAAGCATTTGTAGTGCTGCACTCAGTTGTTCACATGAAAAGTGACAGAAAGAGACCTGCAGGGAGAAGTTCAAACCCTGGCTCCTTTTCACGTCTGCACAGGTGGCCATTCACAATGTGAAGCCGAACTGTCAGATCCTGACAGTGGAGGGTTGAGGGGTTTCTAAAGCTGTTCAACCATCTGACAAGCAGTTGTGATGGAGCATAAATTTTCACATTAATACACCAATACAAATGGGATTTTGACATGTGAAAGAAGGTAAAACATGGGTGTAAATAATAAAATGAACGGTGAATGTTTCGTGGCTGATGTTGTTTCCAGGTTGTGATATTGCTAATGGTGCTTAATGCTGGCAAAGCTGGCTGTTGGTGAGAAGGTGACAAACAGGAAGGTCATTAATAATGGGATATTAATAATACATGTTAGTAAAAGTACTGTTAAAATAATATTAATAATTATCTCTGTCTTTAAGTCCTCTGGTTTTATTGACTCTATATTGTCATTACTCTCTCATGTGGTTCAAAAAACAAAGACTCAACATAAATATACCATAAATACAAAAATAATATTTAAACACAATTTATCTGGTTAACATCGTCTCTCTAAGTAGTGTTGATCAACTTTGTTGTGTACTTTAGGGGCAATTTGTCGACTTCAAAGTCTTATATAACGTTTATTTGGCTTTACAGCATGGGGACACAGGGCAGAACAAGGAGAAAGGATTTTGAAATTGTGCTCCAAAATTGCTATAAACTTTAATAAGCTCTGTAAGCCTTATAATATGACACTTTGGAACAGTGTTGCTGCTGACGGGAGGACATTTTTCTGTGATTTAAGGGGCCCAGAGCTAAATAGAGGCCGTGTAACAAACCAAGGATTGTAGATCTTTATTGTGTATGAGCTGTTGTTAAGCTGTTGTCAGAGGCCACGAATTTACACCTCTGTACCTGTTACTGCATTCCTCTGAGATTCCCTCTGTTATTGTAATATCGAAAGCAAGGAAGGCCACATTTTCTTATCTGGCTGTCCACCCGTCTTCTTGAAACCAACAGCTTTTTATTCAGAACAACCCTGGCTTTAGTAATTAGTTGACTGTTGATTAAAAGGGGTTTTGGAGAGAAAGAAGAGATCTGGCAATTACCCAGCATATTAATCCCCTTCAATGGCTTCATTAGAATGCTCCACGCACCCTGGCTTCAAGTTTTACATTTAAATTTGACTCTTAAATTTTTACACTCCAATTTGCACTTTTAATTTGCTCCTCCCATAATTGGACAGAGCTGTTTTGTGCTTGAGTTGCTTTGTAAGTGGAACCAATGTTCTGCCCTCCCATTTTCCTCACTGACTATGGGGCCCTAAAGGTTTGGAAAAGAAGAAGAGGCCAATAAGTTCTGTTTTTTTCACGTTTTTAGCTTTATTCACTCCCTCACTTCCACTGCACTACAGGTGTAAACAGTAGCCCCTCGTGAAATGATTAAGGGAGACAAGGTGATGCGGCGCATTTGCTTCACATACTTGCTGCACGTATTACGCTACATGTACTTGAAATAATTTGTGCTTGATATGACTTTTTGTGATTCGAAATATGCGGAAACTTAGTTCTGCAGTGAGGATAATGGCAAATTTTGTACCCCTGCACAAGGGAACAATAGAATGCAGTTTATATGGAGGAGGGGAACTTTAAAATAGATATTAGCTGTACTTATATTAGGCATTGTATGTAGAATATATAGCATAGATGCACAATCAATCAAATTCTGATCGGGATCATGTTTTTGAGCATGATAAATGAACATTTACTGAGCGATAATAAAATGTGCTCTGCCAAAAGACAGCAAAGCAAAACGCAAATGAAGCGCTCCCTAAATCACCGCCCAAACACGTGTCTGCTCTGTTCCCTGGACTGCACAGCTTGAAGTTTCCTGGACTAGTCCGAACGAATATCACTATGTTAAA
The DNA here is from genome assembly GCF_057382185.1 of Mchenga conophoros. Classification (NCBI taxonomy): domain Eukaryota; kingdom Metazoa; phylum Chordata; class Actinopteri; order Cichliformes; family Cichlidae; genus Mchenga; species Mchenga conophoros. The sequence continues at coordinate 51,767,840 of NC_140532.1, forward strand.
AGACAGATGAAAACACAAATCAAATGTCTGGCACACCAGAAGGTGTAGCGTTTGTCCCTCAAAGGAGATGATCATCCGTTTCTTGGAAATGACTCAGCTTTAACACCAGTGACGGTAACCAAGAATAAATTGTGTGCAAAGAGTACTGCATACAGCAAAGAGTTTTGTCTGGGCTGCAAAGCAATACAACTGGCTGAAAAAACACCACAATCTTCAACATAATGAACGTGTGAATAAAGGCCAATAAAAAAACAAAACAATGCAGTGGTTGCTAACATGAATCATCCACAAATCAGCTTGTCTATAAAAAACAAGACTGTACAGCGTGCCTTTGTATATATCCAGCTCACAAAGCTGCGCTCAAATCACAGAAGCAAAAAGATATGTGTGAGGAACAAAGGCCGACATACAGGACAAAAGATATCTTATCTCCTTGAGCAGTTATTTCAAGTTGGAAAACATGTGCCGTGTGCAAAACCTTGAGTACAGAATGGAGTGAAAGTCTTTATATTTCACTTCAAGGAAATGCACTTAGGCGAGGTGAATAAAAACCTTTTTTTTTTTTGTCTGCAAGGAAGTTCAAATCAACAGGAATAAAGAATAATGTCATGCAAGTGTTCTCAATTATTTCACTTTGTGCTGAGTTTGGGTATCTTTTAAAAAAAAAATAATTCTGTATATATTACTCTACTGAATTTACAGATGTGCAAATGTGAAAGCAGTTTAGAGTTTCAGTAACAGTGCAATGAAATTTCTTGTCACTAAAATCAATGAATAAATGTGACAAATAATCGACCAAAATGATTGTGATAATAGTGATTTTTAGCACCCTTGCTACTGTATCAACAAAAATAAAACAGCATGCTGTGTGTAAAGAGGAAAGGAAGAGTTATCTTCATGCAGTAAGCTTTCAGATACCAGGCAATCTTTTTTTTTTTTGGTGAGAGTGTGTCGTGCATAGGTCAAACACCTATTTTTTTTACCACAGAGAGCAAATTCCAACATCCATTCAAGAGTTTGTTTGTAGCATTTCCGATGAAACAAAAGATCACTGGCTCACTGACCTGTGAGGCTAAAAGGGACAAAAGCTAAAAGTTACACGGTCTTTTGGTTTTTGCCCGCAGCCACTCGATTTCAAAAATGCAAAGTGGGGCACAAGGTGCAGTTTAGGGCAAGGAATTTCTCTAGGAATGTCTAATGACTCAGTGGGGACTTCCTGCGACTTCTGTTTTCTTACATTTCTCATTGTTTATAAATGGAAATCCAGCCACCCATCCCATCAGTCACTTGGGTGCTGAAGCCTGTTGTTATTTATTTTTAACATTTTTTTAAAAAGTTATTTTATGGATTTATATCTTATTATCAATTGATTCAATATCATTTCAAGATTGCATTTCACCTTTCCTCTTCACGTTGTTTATCTGCATGCAGCTAAAGCCTGCTCAAATATGATTGATCAGCATGACTGCAAATACAAGCAGAAAGCTTCAAGTGTAAATTAATGCCTTGAGTATTATATTGCGTCTGCAGAAGGGCCAACTATTTCTCACGTTATCTCCTTTGTTTGGATGAATGAAAGGCTAGAGCTAGAAGTATTTTGTCTTGTGTTGGAAATAATAGACTTGATTCCAACTAATATAACGCTTCCTCAATATACCTTCTTACTCGGAGGTTACTCCATCATTGAAATAACAAGTTTGCTTGTGTCACTTTTATTGATGTGTGCATGCCTGCATGCATAGAATGATAGAGGTGTAAATAGTGAGACCACCTTGTTATAATAAATCCAATATATTTTGACTTCTTGATGAAACTGACAGCATATGCACAACGATTTCCCAAGAGACGGAACAAAAACGTGAAACCTATTATCATCCAGTCCCGTACCTTAACTAATGGGGTGTGTATGTGGTGACGGATAAACAAGATTCATTCATGCTTAAACAGATCCAGGGCTGTTTTGAAGTGTTTCACTTGGATATTTTTAAAAGTGCCATTACTTTTGTCTCTCTTTCTTATAATCATGCTCATCATTCATTTTTACATTATGCAAGGTTCTTGTTTCAGCTTCTAACTACCCACATGCTGTATTTATACACACACTTAGAAACACACATGCAGGCAGAGAGAGCAGGCCATTAATTTAATGGCTATTCCACCTTAGATGAATGGAAAAGGGGAATGTGTGTGCTTATGTTCAGTCTTTGCAAATCTGACCTCTGTGCTATGTGACTGTAGCCCGCCCACACATGCATCTACGCACACACACACACACACCACTGCACACGTCTTACCTTCCATGTTTTTGCCCATTTTCTCCTTTCTCCTTCTCTTATTACAATATATCTCCATACCACAAATCCATGTAACCAAGCATGAATGCGTACACACACACACACACACACACTCACACACACACACACACACACACACACACAAAGTTATACAACAGACTGCACCTTAAGGCCAACAGTTACTGCATAATGGAGTTAGTGATACATCCATTGGCTGCTCTGCTCATTTAAAAGTCAAGGGAGGAGACGGAAGAGTTTGGGAGGAGATGGGGTTACTGAAAGGCCAGAGACTATAGAGCAAAAACTGCAACACAAGGGGATAGGAAGAGACAGTCCTATCTCAAGAAATGACACCACGGTTTTTTGTTGTTTTTTTTAAAGTAAAGCGGCCTCTAGAGGCTGTGTTAAGAAAAAAAAAACTGTCACATATTGTCGTTGCCTTTAGATGGGTAAAAATTCAGCAGCCCAGTAGTAAAAAACAACAACAAAATTTTACATGTGCTTGCTGTTGTTAAAAATTGTATTTTAAGCCAAACTATAATCTTTGCATAACCCTCACCATGTACCTCGCCATAGTAAAGTGTTTGTGTCATCACACTCTACCTGCATCTTAAAGGTTTTTCTTTCATGGTAAATTCTTATGTTATTTCAGGAAAGCTTACATGGCTTGCAGGTGCATTCGAAAGCATTAATCCATGGAATCACTTTAAGGGGGAGAATGCATGTGTAAACAAGGCCAGTGAGGTGCACTGAATAATGTGAAGACTTTCCTGGGTCTATCCAGGCCAAAGTTGTTTTTCAGTATTTTATTTTTAGCACCGCTGCTGTTATTATGACACAAAATGCAGAAAATGAGGGGAGAAACTATATTTCGATACTGGCTTTATTCAAATGGCCGACCTTCCAGTTAGACTGTATGAGCTTTCAGCCTAAATAGTGTAGTGGACTGGAGCTCAGAGGCATAAATTAAAGCACTAAAAATGACTTAATTGCTTATTTATATCAGAGTATTGCAACATAATTATCATTTCAAAGCAAAGAAGCAAGGGATTATCGTCGGGTAGCATTAGTTTTAATGTCCAGGCTGTTGTTATTCTTTTTCATGTGCTGACATGCATCCTCTGATTCCTACAGGCATAGCTTATAATAGCATTACAGCAGTGGTCATTTGTCAGCTAATGGTTTTCCTTATTGACCTCTCTAAGCCTTATCTCAGTGTGGTGGCTGTGATCACTCCCGAGGCTAAGGACTGTGACGTCCACTTGCTAATTTTCTTCTTTTGCTCAGATAGCTGGCCCATTTTTCTTATCCCTTCTTCCTGAAATTTTGTTCTGCATGGTTAACCTGACAGGATTTAGTCTGCACCAATCTCTAATTTCTCCTTCCCTCTCTTGATGCTTAGTCAAAAAATATGTATGTTTAGCCATGGATGGAGCGTGTCTGTGTATGTGTGTGTGTGCATGGGTTGTGGTGCACAAATACAGTGCATTTCCAAGGTGCTCTGTGTGTGTGTTTGTGTGTGTGAGTGTGATGAATAGCTGCAAGGTGATAATGCATGCAGATGTTCCTGCTTGCTGGTGTAATTACACTACATGTGTCTGCTCTTTCTTTCTGCAGTTGAACTAATGTGCATTTATAGGAATGGGCAGGTGAGCACTCGGTGTATATTCGTTATTTGCATGTGTCTGCGATAACTATATTCATTTCTGTGACCAAACCACCCCACGCAGCTCTAAACATTTGTTTGAACACGATCCCACCTTTCACATTTAATGTGCTGCACACTACTCCAGTGCTTTTTGACAGAAATAGGAAATGGTAACCGCAAAGCCACTACATGTATACAAATCATGACATCATTTCCTAAGAGGGTTTGATGTCACAGTTAAAGCTACACTGATGTGGTTTTGTTGCTCTTTCTTGTGCTTATTTGCAATTTGTTTTCATTCTACCTGGGAACCCCTAAGCACAAATATCATTCCAGTTCTATTATTCATTTGGCATTGCAGGAAGTTACATGTTATCCCTTTAATAAACACAGATTTACCCTGCAGCCCATGGGTGGGTTGATGGTGAAAAAACACTAAAAATGTGTAGTGTTAAATAAAATGACTGCGTTGCATTCATTAAATAGTAAATCATTTGAGAAAAATCTGCCTCAATGCCCATGTTCCACTTGAAGAGAGCTTTTAGTATCTAGTATCTACTTTATATGTCACAGGAATGGTAAAGAAGGTGTACTGATTTATGCATTACCGCATGTCTACTTAACTCCTCTATGGTGGATAATCAGTGGACTATATGCTCTCTATGCAGCATTGACCCTTTCCTCACTATTCCACCTTGTGAAGAAGATTAGGACATTAGGATCAATGCAAATGCGCCTGACTTGCTTATTTTCATTGATAACAAAACAACGATTGACTCTACTTGTACACTATCGGAGTAAAAGGCCAAATGTCATGGTGAAAGAATAAACAGTATTGAGCAAGCAAGTGCTTGTTAAATTTAAAAATTACCTAAAAAAATCTCTGAATAGCTTTTTCATATAAATGTAAATATAAATTGATATCTTAAGAACTTCAGCTGCTGCATGATGTAGCAAAGCATACCACATTATGATGTTCTCTCCACTGTGCTTGACTGTTGGTGAGGTTTTTTAGTTAATGTGCAATGTGTTAATGTGTTCTTAATGTGTGTTTTTTCAAACAAGCATAATAAAGGGTTAGGACTCATTCATTACTTCTTTCCATTCATACCACAGTCATCCTGTTTTTTTTCTTATAGTAAGTATGAGACAACACATTTTAGCAAGCTGTGAAGATACCTGCAGGTGTTTTGCTGTTATCTCCGTTTTATTTTTCACTCTCTGTGTCATCTTTGCAGGAAGTTCACCCCTAGGGAGAGAAGCTATGGTCCTGTTGACGATTTGTCTTTTTATGTACTGATGAAGGCGCTTCTTTAAAAATGCTTTAGTCGCCTTTCTCTTTGAGTCACACATACCAATTTTTCTTGAGAGGAGCAGAGTCTAAAGAAGTCAGGTACTTTCCTAGCATGCAGAGTGTTTAATTAGTGAGTTTGTTCATCACAGAGATGTAAAGCACATCTGGTTTTGTGTCATAATTTTGTTTAACTTGTGTTTTATCTATGAAAGTGACTTCCGTGAAGATTAAACGACATTCGATGCTTATTGAATGCATGTTTTTATGCCTGGATTTATTTATTCTTTAAAGTAAGGATCCTTAACCAAGCTGCTGCAAGAGAAGAATCACAGATAAAATGACACAAGCTAAATGCATTTCGTTTTGTTTTGTCCTTTAGCGAGATCTACAGGAAAATAATTTGACTATTTTGTTGTAAGATTCTCCATTTTCTATCCTCACATTTCATGGCTTAGGCTAAAATGGATCTTTTCAAACCTGTATGTCAGTTTTGTGTCGACTCATGTAAGTCTGTGGGTGTTGTAGGTGTTGCTAGCTGGTGTAAAACTTTGGATGAGTGCGTTGTGTAAAAGCACACTTGTGATGATCTAAGCACTTCTGTTGTTTGAATCATTAGGGATGCTGCAGTGTACCATAAGAAAAAGTCATCCTGGACTAAACTGGAGGACAGTACATGCCTCAGCATATATCAGTGTGCACCCTTATTCTTGGCCATCCAGCTCATTATTATTTCACCCCTCAATGCTTCATTCCTTCACCCCATCAGTCTCTATCTAACTAATCAGGTTGTATTCCCTCACCTTGTGTTTCATTCAGGATTTAACCTCTTATGCAAATTATGTACAGACTTTTGTACATTATACAGATTCAGATATTGCATACCAAGTGCTCTGACCTGAAAATACATCCCAGCATTTTAGTTGCAAGCTGGTATTGACTCAATAGGTTTTTCAAGTGATTTAAGTAAATGCCAGTCACTGTAATTGGAATATTTATCTAGGTATTTTTCATGGCTTTCTTTGTAATAATAATGGTAAAAAACAAAAAGAAGATTAAAGATCTATGAATGGTGGATTTAAGCCATTTGGTCATTACAGTAAAGTGACATGTAATTCACCGCTCCCTTCAGCAACAATGTCCCCACATGTCGCCGCCACTATTACAGCACTGACATTTCCTTCATCTGTGACTCCACATCTCTTTTGGACAGTGATTCCTCCAGTTTTCTGTCATCAAATGAAATCAAGTAAGTTTTATATAGCTCAGATCACAAATTTGCCTCTAGAGGCTTCACGAGCTGTGCAGTATGCTGTATGACAATGCCTCTTCTTAGACATTCCATTTGGATGAGAAGATAAAAGCCATTTAAAAGGTAATAAATGCAAGAAACCTTTCAGAATGGATGAAAATGCTATAGATGTAGTGTGTACAGAATAGATGAGAAAAAAAGGCAGAATTACAACATGAGTCACCAAATCACAATCCTGCCCTCCTCATAAGCAGGAGTAGTTTTTTTTTTTTTTTTTTTTTTTCATTTGTGGCCAGACAAGATGGCGGCGCGCACGGGTGCAGCGGCTCTTAGCTCTCCAGTTTGGTGCTCGTTTTTACTTTTAATGTGGATATTTTTGAATGTTTGCAACGCCGCCATCTCTTCCAGTCGCCAGAACCTAATTGACCTAGGTTTTAAATATAGTTTGTCTGTTTCTGGCGACTATCAGCGAACACACAACATCCTGGTGGAGATAGCGAGACCGCCAGGGTCACCGTGGATGGTCTGCCCGCCCAGCAAGCGTAGAAGGCGACGGAGGGAAAGAAAGCAGAAGAGGGGATGCCGGTCGGGCTCAGACGCTAGGCTACGCAAACATCCACACCGGCCAGCACTTCCGAGCCTTTTCCTATCGAACGCCAGATCCATCACCCACAAACTTGACGAATTGGAGCTACAGATAGCCAACACAAGCTTTGCACGTAACTGCAGCATTATTCTTATTACGGAGACGTGGCTTCACCCGCTGATTCCCGACGCTGCAGTCGAGTTAGCAGGCCGCACGCTACACCGGCATGACAGAAACAGCAACTCAGGTAAAAGCAGAGGAGGGGGGCTATGTGTTTACGTGCATAACGAGTGGTGTTGTAACAGCAGGATCATTCACACACACTGTTCTCCTGATTTGGAGGTTCTGGCAGTCTCGTGCAGACCTTTTTGCATCCCGAGGGAGTTTACAGTAGTTATTGTGATAGCTGTTTATATACCGCCGGATGCTAACGTTAGCACGGCTCTCAGCCTCTTGCTCAACACCATAAACAAACAACAGCTTGCCCACCCCGATGGGGTTTTTATTGTCGCCGGCGACTTTAACAAAGCGTGCCTAAAGACTGTGCTTCCTAAATTTATCCAGTTTGTGGACTTTGCTACGAGAGGAGAACACACTTTGGACCATGTCTATTCAAACATCAGGCATGCTTTCAGAGCGACACCCCTCCCCCACCTGGCTGGATCTGACCACCTCTGCATGTCCCTCACCCCCACCTACATCCCCCTGCTGAGAAAAACAAAGCCCCAGACAAAGACAATAAAAACCTGGCCTGAAGGAGCCCTTTCTCAACTGCAGGACTGCTTCTCAACAACTGTATGGGATTTATTCTCCAGCCACAACCTCCAGGAGTACACGGACACTGTACTCTCGTACATCAGGAACTGTGTTGACAATGTCACCGTCAACAAAAGGGTCAGGGTGTTTCCAAATCAAAAACCCTGGATGAATAGCGAAGTGCAATCCCTCCTAAAAAGCCGCAACACTGCCTTCAAGTCAGGGGACAGGGCTGCGTATAGGGCGGCCAGGGCAGACCTGAGTAGAGGCATCAGGAAAGCTAAGGCTGCCTATAGGAGGAGGATTGAAGATCACTTTGCTGACAACGACCCCAGAAAAATGTGGCAGGGGATCAATCACATTACCAACTACAGAAGCAATAACCAGGCAACATCTAGGACTGATGCCTCACTGGCTGAGGATCTAAACCGTTTCTTCGCCCGCTTTGAGACAACCAAGCCCTCAGCTGCCACACCACTTCCACCCGCCCCCAGCACTGGCACACTAACACTTAGGGAGCACCAAGTGAGGTGTGTTCTAAGGTCAGTGAATCCCAGGAAGGCGGCAGGTCCTGATGGAATACATGGAAAGGTTCTCAGAGCATGTGCTGACGAACTGACCGGAGTCTTCACTAAAATCTTCAACCTTTCCTTGTCATCAAACACCGTCCCGCCCTGCCTCAAAACCTCCACCATCATCCCCATCGCCAAGAAGACAGCTGTGGCCAGCCCAAATGACTACAGGCCTGTTGCACTTACGCCTGTAGTGATGAAGTGCTTTGAGAGACTGGTCTGTCAGCACATCAGGGCCGGTCTGCCTCCCACTCTGGACCCCCACCAATTTGCCTACAGGACAAATCGTTCCACCGAGGACGCTATCACCATAGCGCTCCACACTGCGCTGAGTCACCTGGAGCACCGAGGAAGCTATGTGAGAATGCTCTTTCTGGACTTCAGCTCAGCATTCAATCATATCATCCCGGAGATCCTGGTCCAGAAACTGTCTCACCTGGGACTCTCCACCCCCATCTGCCTCTGGATCAAGGACTTCCTGACAAATAGACCACAGTCTGTCAGACTCGGCCCCCACCGGTCCAGCACCATCACACTCAGCACCGGGTCTCCACAAGGATGTGTTTTGAGTCCCCTCCTGTTTACGCTCTACACATCCGACTGCACCCCTACCCATCTCTCAAACACCATCATAAAGTTCGCGGGTGACACCACAGTGGTTGGACTCATCTCAAGGGGGGATGAGTCGGACTACAGAGATGAGGTCAACAGACTGACTGAGTGGTGTTCAGTTAACAACCTCCAACTGAACACCACGAAAACTAAAGAACTTATCTTGGACTTCAGGAAGGGCAGAGCAGACCCGGCCCCACTTTACATTCACGGGAGCTGTGTGGAGAGGGTACACTCCATGAGGTTTCTGGGCGTGCAGATATCTGATGACCTCTCCTGGACTGCAAATACTACAGCGGTGGTTAAAAAGGCCCAGCAGCGTCTCCACTTTCTGAGAGTGCTCAGCAGGAAAAACCTGGAGGAGAGGCTGCTGGTGACATTTTACAGAGCCACCATAGAGAGCATCCTAACGTACGGCATAACAACATGGTATGCAGGGTGCTCAGCTGCAGACAGGAAAGTACTGCAGAGGGTCATCAACACAGCCCAGAAGATCACTGGCTGCTCTCTGCCCAGCCTGGAGGTCACTGCAAACTCTCGGTACCTCAGCAGAGCTGGCAATATCATCAAGGACCACTCTCATCCCAGCAACCAACTGTTTGAACTATTACCGTCAGGCCGACGGTACAGGTCACATAAAACCAGGACAAACAGATTCAGGGATAGCTTCTTTCCCAGAGCTATCACCGTAGTAAATAAGCACAAAAACAATTGAACCTATTCCATACCGTCACTGTCATTATAGTAATGCTGCTATCCTGTATATATTGTACATACTATTGTTTGAGTACTTACGATTGTTTTTTTTGTACTTTTTATATTTTACATTTATATTTATTATTGAAACTTGCACCAAGGAAGTGGCACTCCAATTTCGTTGTACTCTGTACAATGACAATAAAGGCTATTCTATTCTACTCTAGTGCTAATATGTCACACATCTCTACCAAGAAGCTCCAGAGTATCATGGGAGTATCATAAAAACAACCGTCATCATTGAAATAGTCATTCTCACTCTTAATATGGCCATGGTGAATCAGCCGGTAACTAGGTACAACATTCTCTGGAGGAGGAAAAGGAACATAGACACTTCATGTAAGGTGAATAAAAGCAGATACAGCATGTTTGACAATGAAGGTTAAATAGTCATCGCAAACAGGATGAGAATTTTAAACTTATCTAATACTGATGTCATGCTTGATGATGAACATAAGCAGTAGTCATCCTCCTACCTTACAATACCTATTTTTACTTTACGTAGTAATATACAGTGATCTGAATCCCCTTTGGAATTGCATCAGGGAATTCATCTGGGGTAAAACTTTGCCAACTCGACATGCAGAGCAACCGGCAGTGGCAAGTGTAATTTCAACAGTATTTCTCAATTTTTATACAAAATAAAAAAAAAATGTTGCTAAAGTAAATGAAGAAACCTGGCAGCACGACTCTTTGGGCTGAAAATTGTCCGAAAATGTGTAAAACATTTGCTACATTAAGAACCATCTGAAGGTCTACTAGAAGATGTGAATGCAGCATTATGATCAATACTAGGAGAGTGTTCGAGAGAGAAGGATAAAAATCCAAAATAAATGCATTCAAGGTGAAGCCAAGGTCAGGTTTATTTATATAGCACATTTCCAACAGCTGCACAAAGTGCTTTACAAACTAAAGTGCAACTAAAATAAGTAAAAAACACAACAATGTTCCTTCACATTTTCTAAAGCAGTCCAGTAGGCCAAGACTGTTTCTGGTTGCCCAGGCCTTATGTTTGACACCCCTGATCTACATTATAAAAAGAGAGGTGAGCCTATATTAAATCTAAGAGATTTACTCTGACAAAATCATGCATATGAAAAAGAAAAGTGGGTTATTGTCTGTTATGTATTCATTCGCGCAAAGCTACAAATATGCATATTATTTTTAAGGTCAAAGGTGGGTACCTGTATGACTGCATCCATATAAGTCTGCAGAAAATTCACATATTTTACTCAAAAATGAAAATTCCTAGTGGCAGAGTGGTGCAGTGGTTAGCACTGTCACCTCACAGTGAGAAAGTCCAGTTCTAGCTGACTGTGGCCTTTCTTTGTGCATGCCCTCCCTGTGCCTGTGTGGGATTTCTCTGGGTACTCTGGCTTCCTCCCACAGTCCATGTGCCTGTTAGGTTAGTGAGCTGGAGCTCTGTTTTCCTGTGTTAGCCTTGTCACAGACTAGTGACCTGTCCAGCGTGTGTCCCACCTCTCACCTCAAGGATGGGATGGATTCCTTGTAGTCCCGCAGCTCTTAAAAGCCTTAAATTTCCCTTAACATGCAAACCACGAGAATGTGCATCGTTTTTCACATGGTCTGCATTCCAATTGCTGCCCAGGTGTTCTGTGTTTAAATGCAGACCATGCACTGTATCGACATCATCGCGATTAGAATTCAGAGCACACGGCTATAACAGTAGTGCAGAAACAGTGCAATGTAAATTATTTGAACATTACGGCTTTAAAATGTAGTGCACTATTATAGCGCTGAATATTTCAACTGTTGTAAAGTTCAAGTGAGGCAATTAAGCGCCATATTTTCCTGGATGATATATTGCTGGATAGAGATAATATATTCACCCCCCCCCCCCCCCCTTTTTTTTTTTTTCCTGCTGAGTGTGAGGGGCCAAAGTAGTGGACGGACAGACCACTTACCCAGGATTAAAGAAGCTCTGTGTGTCTTTACTGATATTGCTCTCTTTCACACACTAAGGCTTTATAGCATATTTTCACTCTTGCCCCACTCTCACTCTAATGATTCCAATCCTATCATCTTTCTCTCTCCGCTCCACCAAGGCCTTATACTGTCTCAGCTCAACAGTCTCTGCCTTCCTTTCAGTACACAATCTCCCTTTATCATCCTTAATGTTTTCCTTGCCTTTCCTCCCTTTTCTTTACTTCCTTTCTTCCTCCCCTCTTAATTTCTCTCCTCTCATCTCCCACCGTAGTCCCCTACTGCTCCCTTGCTTCCAGCTTGTCAGATAAAGGTGAAGATCTCCTTTAGAGTGCTTGCCTCTGCTTTTTTCCTTTTGGGGGATTTTTTTCTCATTTTTTCATCCCATCTCCTTACTATAGACTTTTCTTTTTGAGCTCTAGTGGTGGCATTTCTGATTGCGCTGGAGTATGGAGGGAGATCTTTACAGTGAGTGACCTTTGTGGATTTCTAAAGCTCATTATTCCTCATTGGGCTCGGTTGTGGCGCTGTGGGGAGTGGCATAAGTCTAGTGACAGCTGCTGCTGAGCCAATGCACATCCTGGTGAATCTTTTTTCTTTCTTGTTTTTTCTCTCTCATCCTTTCTTCTCCACATTCCCTTTGCCTCTGACCTTTTTTTCAGGCATTTCACCAACATTTTCTCTGTTTCTTTTAACTTAACCCTTTCTGCGTACTGACTTTGATCTTTCCAGATTTTTTTTCTTGTAAGAAAGCACACCTGTAAGTGCATGAATGAACTGAACTGTTGAATTGTTTTTTTTTTAAACTTTTTAGTTTTGCAGGTAGAATTTTGAAAATGTGGATTTTTTTTTACGAATTTACAGAAAAGGTTGTTGCAAGGCAAAGTTTTAGCTTCTTTTATAGTTTTTTATTCTCTCTATAGATTCCATGTGTGAATGAGGCCTGCAAAGCCCACAATATAGAGGAATGCATATTTCAGAGGCATCAATATTATGATTCTGCAACAGGCACAATAAACTTCAGCTAACATTTTCGTATGTGTTTCACTTTGGCAACAGTACTGATAAATTCCTTCTCAAAGTTACCATTATGTGATAGCTGAAAGATGGATCTATTAAATTGTATTTTATTGTTACAAAAGACGAGGGTTATGAAAGAGGGAATTGGTTAGAGGACAATGCCGCGCACTGTACCTAGTATGTTTCATCAGAACTAATTCATTTCTGTCACTGCCTTGACAATATATCATGCAGATGACAAAATTTCATTGGCAGAAGGAATCTAGTTCTGCTGGCAGGTAGAGTGTCAACAAGGAATATATGATGAATAACTAAATAACGAAATGTAAAATTGGTCCCCCAACTCCAACCAAGGAAGCAAATGATTTGTTAAGTCGCCAAATGTTTGTATGTTAGTTTATGTGTGATATATGATTGATCACGTAAAGTAAATGTGCATCACGGCTGTGATCAGCATATTTTTCGCTATCCTTCTTAACAGTACTGAATCATTGGTAGCCTTAAGAGGAAGATGTTATTCTCTGGAGAAAATATGCATACTATTATTATCCAGACACACATGCATTCAATACAAATGTCTTGAGCTGTCCCTCATGTCTTGTTTTTAATAGGTGCATCGATTTATTGAAACACGCACACATAAATGGAAATGGCGTAGATAAGGCAAAAACAGGGAATGCTAGGGAGTCATTATATTTTGCTATGAAAAATGGGAAATAGGTACAGTGAATTACTGAAACACGTGTAAGCATGTTTCAGTAAATCACATATAGTGGCTGTCCAGGTTTGCTTTTACTGCATTGGCAGTGTGTTTGGGATAATTGTCCTGATAAAAAAAAACAACAAAAGAAGCCACTGCCAGTCAGACACTTTCCCTGGTTCATTAAAATGACATAGCTTCCCTGTCTTTTTTAGATGGCTGTAGACACTGATGATTGCACAGACTTCCTGATTTCTTCCATATATACTGACAATGATTTTAACAAAAATTTCAGATTTGGATCCATCACTTCATAAGTCTTGCTGCCACTGATTTTCAATCCAGTTCTTGTGTAATATGGCATACCTCAGCCTTTTCTCCCTGATTCTCTTCCTTAAGAATGGCTTCTTGACAGCCATCCTTCCACTGAGACCATTTTTTAACCTATTTCTTAAGCACATGACTTTCACATACTATTCATCTGCTGTTGTTGCATTTTTTTATGTCTGCCAGTTTCCTGAAAATCTTTTAAAGACAGACTGCATACAATGCCAAGATATGTCAAGTTTTAGCTCTTTTAGAAAGTGAAAAAAAAAAAGAAATACTATTTTATGCCTGTCAAACTGTGTTATCCATTTCACTTATCCTGAAGAAATGGGAACAAATTATATGTTTTTGACAGGGTGCTAGCAATAAAGTACCCAAAGATACTATGTGCCACATGAAAATGGTCAGGTACAAGAACTGGACTGAAAATGAATGAGCAAAAAAGACCAGTGTCCAAAGAAAGACTTTGAAGACCTTCAGAAAGCCCAGAGAAGTATTGCTTAATGCCTCATTAAACAATTATTTTTGAAAGAAAAATATAAAAAAACGAGGGGTGGCTTAAGAGTTTTGCACACTACCGCACATTTTCTTAACTGTTTTCTTAACTGCTTATCTAATTCAATATTATAAGGGAGCTGGAGCTTATCACAGATGCCATTCCCACAAATTTCAAAACATTTTAATTACCATTACGTCTTGATATTGTCACAATGTGCTGTGCAGCAGGCAGGATGAAGGACCCAAATGCAGACTCCAAAACAGCTTTATTGCTGACACAAGGGAAAGAATACAAAACTATACTGGAACATGAATAACCTAGTAAATGAAAAGGCACACAAGAGAAACACACAGCCAGGTATGAGGGAGATCATGATGCTGGACAGAAGAAAGCCAAAGGGGTTAAATAAACAAGGAATGACGAAGGAACAGGAAACTCATGGGGAACACAGCTGGGGCAAAACAACACAACGAGACAGAGGACGCAAAGCTAACCATGACACATGACACAAGGTACCTTCAAAGTAAGAGAAGCAAAGCAAAACATGGTGCACACAGACAGGAGACTATCAAATTAAAACAGGAAGTAAAGGGAACACATGCACAGACACAGAGACATAAATGGGGAAACAGATAACATGAGAGGCAGGGGAACTCAGAATGAAACATGAGGGAAAAAAGACACAACAACTCACAACAAAGATAATCACATCAACATAGAAGGAGACACAGAGGGCAAAGGGCCCATAACATCATAAAGGACACCTCACACCCTGGACACTCCATGTTCGAACTGCTGCCTTCAGGTAAACGGTATAGAACAACATACACAAGGACTAACAGACTCAAACACAGTTTCTACCCAATTGCAATATCATGTCTCAATGCTACTAAAAGTAGATGACTTTCATTGCCCCTGTTGTCATTTGTGCCCTTGATGTTGGAATGCTTTCAGACATGTTTTGTTGGATGCGCTAACAAATTGATTGAGTGATTGATTGTTTGAGTGATATATCAACTAGGTCGTATGTTGAGTGTCTGTATGGGGCCTTAGGCCTGGATTGCTTGGGTGTATCTACGGTATGAGAATACTGTATTTTATATGTATTTCTATCTTTTATATCCTATCATTATAGTTTTTAAGTATTTAATTATAGTTTTTAAGTATTTATCTTTTGTGATGTTGCACTGACCAGAGACATCTTTCAATTTCATTGTACCTGTGACAATGACAATAAAGAATATTCATTCATTTAAACTCATTAACAAAAAAAGCCATCACTTGCAATACATAGGACAGCCAAGAAACTGACCAGTGCAGTATAGTCCACAGCAAGTCCACTCAATTTGTAACAATTTGTTCATTTTTAGTATTTAAATAGGGTTCATACACATTGGTTTATATACACATTTCCTAATACCAAAGTTATTACTATTTGGAGACAAAAAACAACAAGTGAACTAAATTGCGGGCGGCACGGTGACACGGTGGTTAGCACTGTTGCCTTATAAGTTAATTTCCACCATCAGGCCAGGGTCTTTATGTGTGGAGTTTGCATGTTCTCCCTGTGTTTGCGTGAGTTCTCCCCGGGTACTCTGGCTTCCTCCCACAGTCCAAAGACATGCAGTTAGTGGGGTTAGGGTTACTGGAAACACTAAATTGCCCATAGGTGTGAATACGAGAGTCAATGTGAGCGCGACTGGTTGTCTCTGTCTATGTGTTAGCCCTACTACAGACTGACGACATGTCAAGGGTGTACCCTGCCCTCACCCTAAGGCAGCTGGGATAGGCTTCAGTGCCCCCTGCGACCCTGAAAAGGATAAGCAGATGCGAATGGATGGATGGATGAACCAAATTGTATCTGAAATGAAATGCAAGTTTTGAGTTTCTCCAATCATTTAAGTAAGTCATTAAGAATTCATTTCAAAGAGAAAAAAACATTAAAATGCTTCATATTGCTTGTACTTTGATATGGCTGAAATATTCATGCCAGGCCCAAGGCATAGCTCAGGGCCATTTTAGTAGAAAAAAAGATGTAGTTTGACATTCATCCACTAAATAAGTTTAATGTGCAATTAAAAAAAAAACCTTCTATTGTGCGTTTTACTGTGTACTAGTTAGGGTATATCTTAACGATGAAATAAAGTTTTTGTGATTGTGCAACAATATGCTAAACTACTCACAATCTTAATGAAATGATTTGTTTCTGGGCCCATTACTTAAATAGGCTGGGTTAGGCTCTTTGACATGAGACATTGTGTGATAGTTGAGCGTGTGTCACGAGCAGTGACAACACAGAAAGCTAGTAAGTCAAAGTAACGTATAGTGTAACTGCTTAACTATATGTCTATAGTAGTATACATGAAACCCTTTCAAGCTTGGAGATTGTTCAATCAGAATGCAGATGGGCCGCAACACATGTAGGTGTTGAATGAATTAAAGCTACATGCCAGTTTCATTTCTTTTGGCGGCAAACGACCTTGGTAAACATCCTATATATATTCAGTAATAAAAGTTCAAGAGAATTGTGTGAAGGCAAATCATATTTTCATTGTCAGCTGGGTATACTTAAATGAAATGATCAAGAGGCTAGTAATTCAAAGATCAGCTGGATGGCCGTGGAAGAGCATACATGAATAAATAATGCATGTTGTATTCAAAGGGTAAGTGCAGTCACTTTAGACACACACATGCTGCTGATTAAATTTTCACAGAGTTTGTACAGATACCGCTAAGATCCTTATTCCAGATGGTACGCACACAAGCTGATTTTGGTAACACCCTCTTCACACAACACAGCACCTTTGCAGAAACAGCAACTCGCCTCTCTTGACATGCTTAGCAATTTCAGGCGTGTAACGACAGAAGCTGTAATTGCAAGTCACTGAAATTCATTAGCTAGTTTCCTTGCACACCAGCACAAAATCCATAGAGAAGTGCCCTTTTGGTGAGTATGCCTTCCCCCAGAGAATTACTTTAATGGATGAATATACGTGGATAGAGTTCACACAAAATGCCCATGCATATCTCGTCCTGTTGAAGTGAAATGACAGATTCTTGTCAGCGATCACTGCAATGAAGCTTCACCAGAGGACTAGATAAGATTGACATTCATAATAGTTTAACTCTTCTCCGAGCAAAAAAAACAGGCACTTAACCTGTATCAAAATGTGGTGAAGTTAAAACACTCATTCATAGGTGTGATCAATATGCTGTAGAACCTTGTAGTAAGTAAGTAGTAATCTGATTGGTTTAAAATTGTTAAAAGCTTCCTGTATAGCTTTATAAATGCAATCTAAGCTTTGTGTTATTTATTGCATGTCAGTATCAACAGAACAGCAAACCAACAACCTCTGTTACAATCCTGAGATCACATTTCTCTACTTGATTTAAATTATTAACAGCAGGCAGCCTGTCATCCTGCTTCTTTACATGTAGTGTCATGAATATTATACCAATTACTATATCGATTTACTTCTGGCAAATCCAATTTGTTTCTCAAATTTGACCTTTAGTGCTGACTGTCTGTACTGTAATTTGCAATTAATCAAGCTGGTTTGTGTGACAAAGCATTTGTTGCCTTGGTAACAGCAAAGGCATATGTATGTAGGGTGTGTCCAAAGGAAATAAAGTCAGGCTGCCAGCTACTGTAAAAGAACAGAAGC
Source organism: Mchenga conophoros (assembly GCF_057382185.1). Taxonomy (NCBI): domain Eukaryota; kingdom Metazoa; phylum Chordata; class Actinopteri; order Cichliformes; family Cichlidae; genus Mchenga; species Mchenga conophoros. The sequence goes on from NC_140532.1 coordinate 51,785,762, forward strand.
ATCCTTTAAAATATTCATCAGACCAACAGAGGAGATGCAGCCAGGTTTCATGGCATCATCATAGACAGCTGCACTCTTCATGTGACAACCAACGTAAGAATTTGAGTAGCCAAGCTGAGATTCATATGTAAAACTCAAAGGGAATTAGATTTTGTCTGCATGTGCCAGAATTTATATTATGGTTACCTGTCTGTCGCCACATGAAAAAAAAAAAAAAAAAACCCTCCCCTGGATTGTGAAATGAGATCTCAGTGGATCCGCCTTGCTCTGGTGTATCCAGCAGATGCTCAATCGAACTCAGACTGGGGAGTTCGGTGGCCAGGTCAGCAGCCTGACGGATTTTGTCATGTTTCTCACACCATTCCTGAGTAGTTATTGCAGTGTAGCAGGACATATTATTCTGGTAGGGAGTGCCATTGACAAAGGATGGTTGCACTGATCTGCAACACTGTGTACATGAGAGGTGCAGCACTGTCCAACACTCTTGATTTTGCTGCCAAAGATTTGCTTTGTTTTTTTAGTTTATCAGATCAGAGAAATGTTAACACTGACCATTAGAGAGCTGAACAAAAGGCATACAAAGAACTTTGGAATGTCCTTCAAGAAGCCTGGAGATCTATTTCCAAAGACCTGCCTAAGAGAGTTCAGACTGAATTCAGAAGAATTAAGGTTGTCATAGCAAATATCGACACTCAAGCTCAAAACTTATACAGACTGTATGCTGTATTTCCATTCATGTTTTCACATCTTTTGATAAACTAAGCCTATTTGCAAGGTTGCTATTAATGGCTCAAGACTCAAGACACAGTACTGTACATGTTACAGTAACATTTTCATGCTTTTCATTATCCCAGCAGAACATCAGATTGTTAAATATTATATTTTACTACTGGTGTCATGTCAGTGGTTTTGAAGTTGAGGTTCACTGGAAACTGATGTATTGCATGCAAGCTGTCGCATCAACTTTATATTAGTGTTTTTTATTGACAGCAAATATGTTGACAATAGATTCTGCATTTTCAATTCAATATCAATTCAGTTTTATTTATATAGCGCCAAATCACAACAACAGTCGCCTCAAGGCACTTTATATTGTACAGTAGATCGTACAATAATAGATACAGAGAAAAACCCAACAATCAAATGACCCCCTATCAGCAAGCACTTTGGCGACAGTGGGAAGGAAAAACTCCTTTTTAACAGGAAGAAACCTCCGGCAGAACCAGGCTCAGGGAGGGGTGGGGCCATCCCAGTTTGGGAGAGAAGGAAGACAGGATAAAGACATGCTGTGGAAGAGAGACAGAGATTAATAATAACAGGTGTAATTCAGTGCAGAGAGGTCTATTAACACATAGTGAGTGAGAAAGGTGACTGCAAAGGAAAAACTCAATGCATCATAGGAATCCCCGGCAGCCTACGTCTATTGCAACATAACTAAGGGAGGATTCAGGATCACCTGGTCCAGCCCTAACTATATGCTTTACCAAAATGGAAGGTTTTTAGAAATGACGGAAATATTTATTAGGCTTTCTTTTGGGTTTTGTTCAAAAACGAATGACTTCATAACATCACATATGCAGGACACCTTAAACTAGTTGTTTAATTAAGCAGCAAGGCAGAACAAAATCAGGGTGGTATCAAGACACAGGGACTAAACCCCAATTCAACCAGACCCAGAACTGATCCGGAATTAAAACAGGACTACAACAGTTCAAAATCAGGACTACTGAGGACTTAACCAAGACAGAACCAGAATCAAAACACTGAAAATCATCATAGACCTGCACTACACTTGTTTTTTAATTCTACCAAAGTACACTATTCAGATTCAGAAAAGTTTATATAATAATTCAGCCTTGTTGTGCAAACAAGCCTGCACAACTTAAGAAATATAGAATTTGAACAATAACAAACCTAAAAAGATACACTAGGTACAAAATACAAGTTCTGATGAGTTTTGGCAAACAAATATTTGACTAACTGTAGCTTGCCTCCACCAGTGTATGAATGTGAGAGTGAATGAATAGTGGTATTGTAAAGCGCTTTGGGTGCCTTGAAAAGCGCTGTATAAATCCAATCCATTATTATTATTATTATTATTATTAACATGTTTGTCTCACCTGCTCTTGTTCCATCTCTGTTATGTCCTCATTCTCCATCTCCCTCTCTGTTCCTCTCTCACTCATCTTTGTGCAGACAATCAAGCCAAACACCAACATCATCAAATATACAGCTGAAACCAGATATTTACATACAGATAAAAACACAAACACTTTTTTAATTGTAACATCAAATCAGACTAAATGTTTATTTTTTTAAGATTGATAAATATAAAAAACATATTTGTTAAATTTAGGAGTAAAGAGAGAAATTGTCTGTATTTCTTAGACCCAAATTGTATTCAAAATTGAGCCACACTTATGGAGCTCCACAATTCTTTTCCTGGTGTTTTGGTTGATATCTCTTGATTTTCCCATGTCAAAGAAACAGGCTCTGTGTTTTGGGGGTGCCTTATATGCATCCACAGGTGTTGTTACGGCCGAGACCGTTTTGGACGAGTGACAGGACTCAAACGCAGGACGCCGTACAGCTCGTAAGTAGATTTTAAAAATAATGTTTAATGTTTCCACAAATATTCATAAACAAAAAGGTGAGAATAGACAAGTACGACGTTCCACCACTGAAACTAAGTAATGATCTGGTCCGGGTCAGAGAGGACAGCTATTCCGGGGATTGGACTGGAAAGTAAGTCACATTCGATCCAGGAAAAGGTCGGGGTCACTGTAACAGAGTGCAGATGTTCAGATACGGATAAGGAGACATATGAATATGTTGCTGGTTCAGAATCCTTCTTCGTACTGCGTACTTGCCAAAGGAGGTCGAAGATGACGTAGAGGGGTGAGTAGTCCGGGTGTGAAATCCAAAAAACTTCTGGCGTGGAGGCAGAGAGGCAGGTAGGTAATTCGGGTATAGCCTGTGAGACTGCCAGATGGTCCAGCATCCAAATAGGTGCTCTTCGACAGGGGTTGACAGTTGGGTGTAGTGATGTTAGCAGAGAATCTGGCGAAGAGAGATTGAGTACGCTGGCCTTAAGAGTCCCCGGCTAAATTACCCACAGGTGTAAGCGATCAGCAAAAACACTGAGGCCCCTCCCCGGGGTGGAGAGGCCGGCTCGGAGGGAGACACACTGGCACACACCCGGACCATGACAGGTGTGCCACCAATTCACTCAAATGGACTCTTCTTGTCACGGTTCTGGGTCCGTTGGACCCAGTATTTTGAGTTTATTATATTTTGGTTTAATTCTGCTTCATGGATTGTTTTCTTATTCTCTTGTAGTGATGATGATGATGATTATTACCGTATTTTCACGACCATAAGGTGCACTTAAAAGTCTTAGATTTTCTTCAAAAAGTGCGGCGCGCCCTATAGCGCGGTGCGCCCTATGTGTTGTAAGGAGGATGTAGTAGAGAACACCATGAGAACGTTAAAGGGTGAAGTGTGGGCGTTGATCGTATATACCGGGACAATCGCACATACCTGTCTAAAAGAACAGGTATGTGCATTATGCAGGACATCGTTGTTTTAACAACCCTGAAAATGGCAAAGAGACACGCTTACGAAGCACAGTTTAAACTGAAGGCCATCAGCTACGTGGAGGAACATGGAAATCGAGCAGCGGCGAGAGAATTTAAGATTAACGAATCGATGGTTCGCAAATGGAGGAAGCTGGAAAACAAGCTCCGGCAGGTCAAGAAAACGCAGCTGAGTTTCTGCGGACATAAGGCGAGGTGGCTCGAGTTGGAGGAAAGACTCGAGCGGTGGATCATCGAGCAAAGAGCGAGCGGGAGAAGCGTTTCGACGGTCACCATTCGGCTAAAAGCAGTTTCACTAGCTGAAGAGATGAACATTGAACATTTCCAAGGAGGTCCGTCTTGGTGCTTTCGTTTTATGAAACGGTGCCATTTTTCCATCCAGACCAGGACTACAGTAGCGCAGCAACTTCCAGCGGATTATAAGGAAAAGCTGGCTATCTTCCGCTCCTACTGCAGCAAACACATCGGTGACAAACACATCCAGCCCAGCCACATCACAAACATGGACGAGGTCCCGCTCACTTTTGACATCCCGGTGAGTCACACTGTGGAGAAGAAGGGGACCAGCACGGTAGCGATACGCACAACGGGGTATGAAAAGTCTTCTTTTACTGTTGTGCTTGGCTGCCATGCTAATGGACAGAAACTGGTGATTTTTAAGCGAAAGACTTTGCCTAAAGAGAAGTTTCCAGCAGAAGTCATCATTAAGGCAAATGAAAAGGGCTGGATGGATGAGGAAATGATGAAAGACTGGCTGAGGGAGGTGTATGTAAGGAGACCAGGTGGTTTTTTCCATGCATCACCATCGCTGTTGATCTGTGACTCTATGCCCATCTCACAGCCGATGTGAAAAAACTTGTGAAGCAAATGAACTGTGAGCTTGCTGTCATTCCGGGAGGCCTGACAAAGGAACTCCAACCGCTGGACATCGGTGTGAACCGCCCGTTCAAAGTAAGGCTGCGAGCGGCCTGGGAGCGATGGATGACCGGTGGAGACCACAGTTTCACTAAGAGTGGAAGGCAGCGCCGGGCGAGTTACGCCACAATTTGCCAATGGATTGTAGATGCTTGGGCTAACATGTCTGCTGGCACTGTTGTTCGAGCTTTCGCAAAAGCCGGCATCGTTTCCGAGGAGCCGCACGGCACGGAAAGTGACTCTGACAGTGAAGAAAGTGAACCTGGCATGTTTGATGGAGATTTAGCGCAGCTGTTCAATTCAGACACAGAGGATGAGGACTCCGATGGGTTTGATTGATGATAAAAATGTGAGTACCAAACTTTGTTTTGCTCCTGCTTTATTTTTAAATACGCACACTTGTATGCTTGTGTGTTGTTGATGATGATGACGATTATTGGTAATAAAAATGTGAGTACCAAACTCAGTTTTGCTCCTGCTTTATTTTTAAATATGCACACTTGTATGCTTGTGTGTTGTTGATGATGACGATTACCGGCAATAGAAATGTGAGTAAGGTACCGAATTCAGGTTTGCGCCCGCTTTATTTTTAAATACGCATACGGTACTTGTATGCGCCCTATGGTCCAGTGCGCCTTATGTGTGTGTTAAATACAGTAATGGCACACATAACTGAGACTGCGCCTTTTAGCACAGTGCGCCTTATGGTCGTGAAAATACGGTAGTTTCTTGTTTCTGTTTATCCGTGCTTAAGGATTTGTGGTTTCATGTATTGTTTGAGTTCCATGTATGTATTCCATGTTATTTTGTCTCTCAGTGTCGAGTCTGCGTTCTTGTTTAGTAATTCATGTTTCCTGTTTTATTGTGAAAGTCTTTGTCTTATGTTAGTGTGTGCAGCTTGGTTCCCCCCGTCTCGTTAGCCCTGATCTCTCCCAGCTGTGTCTCCCTTCTGTTGCCCATTCCCTCATTACTACCCTGTGTATTTAAGCCCTGTGTTTTCCTGTGCTCGGTGTCGTGTCGTACCCTCAGATCATGCCTGTGTGTTCCAGTTAGTGGGTTCATGTTTGGTTTCTGTTTTGTTGGTGCCACCAATAAAGCTGTGGTTTTCAGTTATATTTCCATCTCAGAGTCCTGCACTTGGATCCACATCTCCACCTGCCCGCATACAGAGCCCTGACACTTCTAACCTATCAGAAGCTTCTTAAGCTCAGAATGGAATCGTCTGGAGTTTTCTTATCACTTAAAGACACAATAAACTTAGTGTATATGTACTAGAGATGGCACGATACCACTTTTTTACCGATATCATAAATTTGGATATCTGCCGATACCGATATGAATCCGATATAGTGTTTTTAATCAATAAAACTGTTTTTTTAATATCTTGCTGCATTTTGTATAAGTTCATACTCAGGTTTAAATAAACAACAACACTAAAGCTATTCTGTTATACCTGTATGTAAAAAATACACTGCACCCAAAATATTTCATAGTTCAGCAATACTGATCAATCTAATTGTTGGGTCTGTCTAGCACAGGCCCACCGCTGGAACGAGACAATTTAAAAACACAGCAAAAGCATTGAACACCAAGTAGGCAAAGTTCTTCGTGTTACTCATGCACGAGGGAGACCTGCCTGGAGCCAAGTGTCGTTCCACCACTTGACCTCCTTCAGACTCTCAGCCAGGTTCCCCATAGCACTCCTTTTATTGTGGTACCATGAATATGCACAGAGTCATTAACATATAACATCTTACATAGGTATACATGTGAACAAAGAATACTGTCTGTGTGTGTGTGTGTGTGTGTGTGTGTGTGTGTGTGTGTGTGTGTGTGTGTGTGTGGGGTCAGAGTGTGACCCCATAAAGACTTCCCTAAACCTGCTGGTCTGGAAGTCCAGCAGTTCATCTAAACAAAAGGCACTTAGCTTAAAACAGATATAGGTTATAGGTTAGGATATACGTTTATCCTACCATAAAACAATAAGAGAAGGTACGACCTCTCCCATGCTCCCAGAGTGCTCTGGAATGCACAAAGTTTACAGACTATTAAGGATCAAACCTCTACCAATCTAAAACTAATTATAAAACTCTAAGCATATATAAGTAGATATTTCTAAGCATAAATGACAATCAACAATACAAAACCTAACACTAATAAACTTAAACCTACTCCATCCTTCCTATTCTGGTATTTTACAGAGTACTTAGCAGAAATATTAAGCAACCTAACTAATAGGGTTGCAAACTCCCAGCAAAATAAAAAAAATAGGGAACCACCCCCCACCCTCCACCTCATGATGCTTAATCGACGTAATGAACTTTAGTTTGATGCAGTGTGAAAAAAAATGCACAGAAATAAATTACTTTTCAAGAATAATTAAATAGATTCAACATCTTTCTTCAACAGAATTGCAGAATTCACATATGGTATCTTCCCAAAGGAAAAAGTACTATAGCTTACTAGGGTATATTAGACTTAACAGTTACTATATACAGTAATGGACTTCTATACATTTTACATAAGATTAAAACTTTGGGTGTAAGATTCCGATAATAATTTATTAAAATCTAGACATTTTAAATGAGGCTAAGAAAGAAAAGTATAATAATAATAATAATAATAATAAACTTTATTTATAAAGCACACTTAAAAACCAAGGGTATGCCAAGGTGTTTAACAAGTAAGATAGAGAATAGGAGGAGGATAATAGAAATAGGACCAAAGCAAGTACTAAGTATGCAAGCAGATAACTGTCACTGATACATAGGAAAGCAACAGGTACAGAGCAAACAAGAATTTAAATGAGCATAAAAGTGCATGATATAAAATCATAAAAGAAATATTAACTAGAGGGAAAGGCAAGATTGAATAAGTGGGTTTTTAATCGTGATTTGAACAGTGCAATGGAATCAGATGCGCGGAGGTCGAGAGGAAGGGTATTCCACAGTACCGGGGCAGCCAGAGCAAATGCATGGTCACCCCGGGACTTCAGCCGAGATCTGGGTTGGGTCAGAAGTAGTTGAGTGGCAGATCTGAGTGTTCTAGCAGGAGTATGTGATTTGAGAAGTTCACTAAGATAACTTGGCGCTAATTTATTAATAGTTTTGAAAGTAAGGAGTAATATTTTAAATTGAATACGGTACTTTATGGGCAGCCAGTGCAAGCTAGCTAGGACAGGAGTAATATGGCAAAATTTCCTGGTACCAGTCAAGAGGCGGGCTGCTGCATTTTGGACTGTTTGCATTCTAAGAAGAAGAGAAGAGGGAAGACCGTAGTACAAAGAGTTATAATAATCCAACCTAGAGGTCACAAAAGCGTGAATAAGCTTCTCCAGGTCCTCATGCGGAACATAATGCCTAGCCTTAGAGATAAGGTGCAGTTGGTGGAAGCTAGATCTCACTACAGCAGACACTTGCTTATCGAGTTTGAGCGAGCTATCCAGCAGTACACCCAAGTTACTGACATAGTCACAAGAAAAGTTAGCAAAGGAACCCAGGGCAGCACAGAGTTGGGCACGAGGGATTTTACTGTTGAACACCACAATCTCAGTCTTCTTATCATTTAAAACGAGGGAATTACTCAGGAACCATTCTTTGACCTCCCACATGCATTCTTGAAAGTAGTGCAGGGACACAGCAAGGTCGTCAGTAAGTTCAAAATAGATCTGTATGTCATCGGCATAACAGTGGAAGGCGATATTGTATTTTTCAAAGATTGCACCTAGAGGGAGCAAATACAATGGAAAGAGAATAGGGCCTAAAACTGATCCTTGAGGCACACCACAACAGACTAGAGCAGCGAGGGAGAGGAGAAGGTGCCTAAGTTAACGGATAAGGATCTATCAGCGAGGTATGATTTAAACCAGTCGAGGACAGTGTCTCTAATACCCACAGTGTGCTCGAGTCTTAGTAATAAAATGTTATGGTCCACCATATCAAAGTATTGATAATAATAAATAAGTTTATTATTATCAAGCTTAAACGTGCTGCTGTTATTCAGCTGGTGGTTTCCTCTTTCTGGCGTGAAGTGGGCAATAAACAAGTGTTGTGGAAGTTTTCCATTAACTGAGAGCCATGTTAGACTCAGGGAGACTCTGCTGACCGTCTGCCCCGCGGTCATGCAGGCTCTCCACAAGCTTGGTTGTCTGTTCTTTGTGTGTTTTGATTATAGAATGTCAGCTACCGCTCACCGCTCATCTGCAGGCTTTATTTAAATACCTTCTTCAGGAACAAAAGGTAGTACACAGCTGTTTCACACCTTAAGGTTCACACTCCCTTGCTACCTCCCAGAGTCCTCAAAGAGACAAAAGACTCTTCAATTCAATTCAATTTTATTTATATAGTGCCAAATCACAACAAAAGTCACCTCAAGGCGCTTCATAGATACAGAGAAAACCCCAACAATCATATGATCCCCTGTAAGCAAGCACTTTGGCGACAGTGGGAAGGAAAAACTCCCTTTTAACAGGAAGAAACCTCCGGCAGAACCAGGCTCAGGGAGGGGCGGCCATCTGCTGCGAACGGTTGGGGTGAGAGAAGGAAGACAGGATAAAAGACATGCTGTGGAAGCGAGACAGAGATTAATAACAGATATGATTCAATGCAGAGAGGTCTATTAACACATAGTGAGTGAGAAAGGTGACTGGAAGTTGCTTTCTTCCTGTGGAGTTGTTTGCTTTCCCCAACTTCCTTACTAGACCCCCACCATTTGTCTTACTGTATGAGTGTAAGACATGTTAAAATCCAGTAGCACAAAGGCATCATACAATAAAATAATGTGATTAATACATAAATAAAAGAAATTCCTATACACAAGCAAGAGAGACGGACCCGCGACAGAAAAGCCAATCAGCTGATCATTAATCAGTTTCACGATTGAAGTAGCAGCAAGAAGAGGCAGTCGCTCCATATATCGGTTGTTAAGCTTAACGTGGGAATGCTTTACAAACATTCAGAGATGAACTTACACACTTGCTTTACTTCTCTCTGGGATCACTTCCTCGGAGATGAAATGCCGGTTTGGTAGCGAGGCTACAAATACACACAGCTGCTCTATCACGTGAACACACTGCTCCGACGTGCTACGGTTATGAGCCGAGTTACGCCGTGTTGCAAGTTTTGTGAGGTGCTTTTTTGATATTTAATGGATTGGATTACACTTTTTATTTCTCTCCGATATCCGATCCAGTAATTTATGTCAGTATCGGACCGATACTGTAATCGGTAATATCGGATCGGTCCATCTCTAGTTTTGGCTTCCTCTCATGGTCTTGATTACCTTGACCTGTGTCTTATTCCTTTCCTTTTTTTTCATCCCCTTATTAGTGCAGTAATCCTGCTGAGGTAATCCCCTCTTCCTCCTTGTCTTTGTGTCATGTGTTATGCTCCATCTTATGCTTCTTCCTTGTTCCTCAGGCATTGAGATTTTAGTTTAATCCCTTTGACTTAGTTTGTATTAGAGCTTTTTGTCAGGAATTAAAGGACCTCATCTGTACTCAGCAAGTCTTATGACACTTTGTCTTCCAGCCCTTCAAATATTCCAAGCTTATTTGCACACTTAACAAAAACAGCCAAATAATCTATATAATGTCATTAACACTAGAATGATTAGCCTTTTAACCTACCCTAGAGAACTTAGGTAAAAAGTCTCATACCCCCCCCCCCCCCCCAAAAAAAAACAAAAAAACAAAAAAACAAAAAACAAAAAAACAAATTAATTAATTAATTAATTAATTAATAAAAACAGGTCACTTTGTTTACATTTCTTGCTATGTGCTTATGTTTTCAAGAGATGGAGAACATGGAAACATTTCACATACGGTATACACTGGAGATTTAGAGTCTTTAGGCTACTTGTGTTTTCTTTGGGCATACTAGTGTCTTTGTGTTCTGTGAACTGGCAGCACAGGCTGTGGATGAGAGAAAAATAAAGATTAGAAGGATTGGGACTTAGAAGGAAAACGGAAAAGGGTTTTGGAGTAAGGGCAAGGGAAGTAAACAAAGGAACACAGGAAACTGAAGAGAGAAAGAAGAAACAAGTGTGATGGAAAGAAGCAGGCGACAAGAGACACGAAGAAAGAAACAAAGACCGCCTGCATTTAAACACACGTGTCAGCAGGTCTTTATGTGCATACCTCTACAAATATCTATAATAAGGAGTCATTTTGAGATGCAGTATAATAAACAAAAATCACACGTTGTTATTACTGATTACATACAGTAGTTAGGTCCATTCATGGGGCTGTTTGGGTTGTACTCTCTGTGCCTCTCTCTTGTATGTATCTAACTCTGACAAATTGCCCTGTTTGGGCTTTTTTTCTGTGCAGCATATCTTATTTTATGCTGCACAATGTACAAGGAAAAAGAGAAACAGCCAAACAGTAAAAGGTAAGCCTCCAAGGAATCTATTGTATGAGAAGAAGTCTTGATTTAGTCTAAGGTTGCTTGGATATTACCCTTATTTAAGACAGATACAAACATTTAGTAAGCAGTTTTTGCTTATAGTTCTTTTTAATTTGCTAATAAAACTTACCTTTAGTGTTTCCCTTGAGCTCCAAAGAAATGTTTAGTTGAGTGACAGGACCTTTGATACCAGACAGGCAGGAAATGGAAGAAACCAACCGTGGACTGAAAGCAGGGGGCAAAAGATTGTGTTTTTTGGAAATGTGATTATATATAATAAAAAAATATAAAAACATCAATATTGGTAAATTAATCGTGGCCTGTAAAAAATTATTTGTTGGTTTATTCTATTATATTAGAGATTTGTGGGGATAGGTTAATTGGATAATCCAAATTGTCACTAGGTGTGAATGTGAGTGCGAATGGTTGTCTGTCCCTGTGTGTTGGCCCTGCGACAGACTGGCGACCTGTCCAGGGTGTACCCAGCCTCTCGCCCTATGACAGCTGGGATAGGCTCCCCTCGCGACCCTGAAAAGGATAAGCGGAAGCGAATGGATGGATAGTTTCCTTCACTGTTGTTGTTGCTGCATTTATTTAAAATACTAAATTAAAAAATACAAAAAAATCAACTTTACCTTATTGTGTCTGTGCCTTACTTGTTGCTGATATCGAGTATTAAATATGTGTTGTGTGTTGGCAGTGGCTTCCATTGACTTTAATTTGCAAGATGGTTTCATTTGGTGTGGGATGAGAGAAGCACATCTGCTGCAATTTATGATCGCCAGTAAAACCTTCTAATTTATGTTCCTTTCAATGCATCTATCAATTATGTTTTTATTAGCAAACAAAATAAATTAGTTTCTTTACTTGTGCTGGTAAAATATGGCATGGCACGTGTAGAAAAAGACATTTCTTATAAAAAAAAAAACAATCTTGAGCATTGCTTGAAAGCTCAGCCTCATTCACTGCTGTTTGATGCTAACAGTATCGCAGATGTTGGCTCGTGAACTTTATCTGTCATGTTAGCTAATTTGTTTGAAAACAGACTGTGCCCAGATACACAGATGCAAGGACATGTCTGCGCGTTCTATATATGAAAACATTTCATAGGGAAGAGGACGAGTAAAAAGACGTTTTCGGGATTTAACTTCCTTCCTAATTTCCTCTGATTTTCTGTTTTATTTTCCGTCGCTTAAATCTGTCATTCTATTTCTCAAGCATAACTCAGGCATGCTGAGCAGTCACTGCCAGCATGGCTGCAGGCTCAACAATTCTCACTCTTGTCTTTTCAGTGTCTGAATAGAAATCAGATAGAATTGACTGTATCGGCTATAAACAAAGAGAATATTCAGTCAAATCTCCAACCCCCTAATGCTTGATAAAAGCAGAATTTGACGGGGCATTTGTTGAAAATAGCTGGATGGGAGCAGAATGAGAAGCAGTCGGAGAGGGGAAGAAACTAACAATGTAATTCAGATAGTTCAGGGAGGAACTACGAGATAAGGCAAGTTTAGGAGTGCAAAGAGACGGAGAGAAAGTGAAAGAAATAGCGGGAAAGATGCAAATGTCCTGCGTCGATAAGCAGGGAGACAATCTCAAGCGACATATGGAGCAGTGTGGAGAAGGAGCTCCTTCAGCATGGGCCTTATCTGCAAAAATACTCCTCTTCAGCCTGATTGAATGACTAATCTCCAGTTCTGACAGCATAACAAGACTAAAAGTACACAAAGACACAGAGCCTGAGGAGGTGGAAGAAGCTGGTCAGACTGGGAATACTGCAGGGCATTTATCTGACGGACAAAGGAAAAAATTGTGTATATATTTATATATACGTGTGTGTGTGTACTGCAAACTGAAGAATTGCATAAATTACTTTGACAAACACATGCCGTTTAACAAAAAAAAAAAAAGGGGGGGGGGGGGGGGCAGAAAACTCTGTGGATATAAACACACACAAGAAAATGAATAAAAAGCATAAAACAATGGTACATGGCTGGTTATGCATTTTCCTGAACATGGATAAGTGAACGTGACACTTGAGTCATTTGTCATGCAAATTTCCCCAAGGAGCCTCACCTGCAGCATGCCTGAACTCTCCCTTACCCACCACTGCCCGCCACTGATTTTCTCATTTAGACCTCCACAAGTAATTAGAGTTCATTACGAGCATTCCTGATGCAATTATTTGGCTAATGGAACCTCATTAAAAACCTGCAGTCAACTTCCCCCATTGTTTTTTTCCTCCTGAAACGTCGTTCATACCTGTTATTTAGCAAGACCTTTACTACCACTGGTGGAAGAACAGAAAAGAAAAATGTAATAGCCCAATGGAAAGAAAACAAGATGTCACAATAGTCAAATGATGGAAATCAGAGCACCTGCCGACAGCTTTGAACTACAGTATACAATAACTAAGATCTGCTGTTTTGATTCCCTGACGACAAAGCTGACAACTTTCTGAAAAGCCCTCAGAGTGATATCTCCATATTATTCATAAAAGGAAGAAAAATCATCGTCTCACTGCTCTCACTGGAAATATTTATATTTAAAGGGAGAACTTGGGCAGTCTGTCTTACACATAAAGTTGAGTTGTCTGTAAAAACAAACTAGCCAACACATTTCAAAGGGCATGACTTTTACTTTATAGGTGACTCTCATTTAAAAGTTTCCCAAGGTTTTATTTACTTAGGAGTTACATTTCATAGAGTTTACTTTGTAAATTTACTCATACATCTAACTTTTTATTTATTGTTTATTGTAGACTGTACCATTTTTTATTCTTTATCTTGCTGCTGTAATACAACAATATCCCTGGGATCAACAAATCGACCTACTTACCTGCCTACAGACTAGAGGGTGCCAATCTGCAAGTGACCAAATCAGTTGCAAGAGATTTTGGTACAGCATCATATACCTCTTTGCAACCACTTTTAACTTTCCTTAATCACTCGAATACACATTTTGCCCTAGCTAGTAGTGGTTGCCATCGGATCACTGAGTGTGGACTGTGCACACTTTTCACCCTCCATGGCTGATACCTTGGCCAGGGGCAGAAATTAGAGGGAGGATAATGAGGTTAAGCTCCAATTATTCTGCATTCTATGAAAAATAGCAGTGTCATCTCCAGTGTGTCACTGTAAATACATTTGTAATATTAAAAAATATTATTTATAGAAGGAAAACAATACGTTTGCAAGTTTTGAAAAAAGGGTCATCTTTTCACATAATCCAGAGTGGATTTACTAATACCTATTTTACCTCAAGCTAGTATAAACAATGGATGTGTTACATATTCCAAAGTAATGTATTACATGTAACAGACTGCACTAAGCTCGTGTCACATGAGTTCTTCGATTATCTGCAGGATGAACAAAGCTGCTGACTTCTATTTGTGTACGATGATGAGAAAAGTATTGGTCTATAGCATTTGAGGATCAGCAATATGGACCATGGGTCCCGTTAACAGAATAGTTTGTCACTAATGGAATTTTAACAATGATGGAAAACTTTCCAGACTGCCCATCTTTATGACAGATTATTATGTAATTCATATGCAACATTGTTAAGAACAGTACTAGCAGCCCAAAGTATGGACTGTCTCTCACATAGCATAGCGTAGAACATGGTTTGTCAGGCAAAAGAATAACAAATGATATGGAAACGGGTTCCCAGAGGGTTAAAATCAGAGATAGAGATGTTCTGATGCATTTTAATGCATTGATTTTTACCATAGAGATGCGGCTCATATGCTCTAAAAACTGATGGAGTATTATAAAATCAATGCTGAGTTAAATGAGAATCCATGAGAATAATTTGAACATCATGTGAATCAACCAGTGATGTTCCTAATTTCGGTTGACTTTTACTTTTCTTTCTTCAACATGTAAATCAGCATTTGTAAAGGTGGGAGGTTCTTTGCTAACTTCATTTTTCATTGTGACAGTAGAGCAACGGTAATCAAATCAGACTGGATATGAATATTTTCTCTTTAGAAAAATCTCTGAATCACTGAAAAAGTTTAATGTGATCTTAAATATGGACATTAGTTTAGGTTTTATAAAAAGAAGGTTGTGGCTCAGTGCAAACTTCCTCTGGGGCAGGAAAGCCTATCTGTTGTCTTTGGAAGTGACTGCTAAAACAGAAGGCAAACACAAAGCAATGAACAAATAACCGCAGACCCAGAATAATGTTAAAGCTTAGCCTGTCCCAGCCAAACAGTCCAAAATTGGCTTTCAACAAAAGCAGTGACCAACAGTTCAGGCTTGTGTTGTAATTAATGTGTCATCCATTATGTGACAATGCATCCTGGCAATGTAAAAGTAATGTAAGAAGGTGTGTAGCAAATTACCTTCTACAGGTCAAAAGAAATAATGACTAATATCTTAGACATTACTTTCATTTTAATACGGGCCCCAAGTGCAAGTGCAGATGGTGATGGTAAAAACACCATCCCAGCTTGCACTGGCAGGTTTTTAGCAGCCATATTATGTCTGCTGTACCATATTCTGGCATTAATGTGTTGTAAGATGTCATCTTCAATGTGAAGGAGTTTAAAATGATCTGTAATGTGAGGTTCAACGAGCAAATACAGCAAAGGAGCCTGAAAATCACACACAAGTGCTGCAAATCTCAAAACAATTTCAACAAATTTGTGTTTGATTTGTTCAAATCTGTTGAAATTCAAGCACTATGAAAGCGTGTTACCCTAAATATCCCACTTGAGACACAGTAATATGTTGCCTTGTGACCCTATGAAACAAGCACAACCTAATGAGAATATTACTGAAGTTAAACCAGGTCAGAAAACAGGCTGTTTGTAGAAACTAAATGTGAGTGATGCACAAGCTGGTACATGAGTATGATAAGAGAGTTTATTACTTTTTGAAAACATTGCCCATGGCGTGTTACTGAGGCCGCTGAATAGAAAATAAACCAAGTTCTTTAAACTACATAATTCAACTATAAAAACCAAGATGAGTGACATAAAGTTGTAAAGGACTGTGACTATGCGCTTACATCATGCTGCTCCCAGATCCCTGTGCACATGGGCAATGTTTCATCTGAGGCTTAAGCTATTCCCTGTTGAAAGATAAGGAGCAATGTGTTGATGCATGTTTATAAGCTTTGATTTAAGCATTTTCTCATTCAGGAGCATTGCTACAAAGCCAGCCATGCAAGACACGCTGGCTTGCTTTGATATGACCAGACATGAATCATGAAATGACTATTGATTTTTTTTTTGGAAAGGAGCGATGTTAAAAGAAGGCCTATTATGCAATCCATTAAGAGATGAAGGAAGCAAATATGTTTTAATCATTTTCTGCTACCATTGTCTTAAATGTATTTCAAGCAAATGCATGATAAATGTGATTGGTGAGGCAACCAAATCATCTAAATGCCCTATTGTCTTGTGTGTGTGCATGTGTGTGCAATGTGCATGCATTTAGTAAGGTTTTAGGCAAATTAAATTATGAGTCACTGTATGTATGTAGTGTTTGTAGACACTGTGTACAAACATAGCTCTGGATGAATACTGTACTTCCAATTTAATAACAGTTATCTTCTCTGCAAAAAAGAGCTGCAGAGACATACAGCAATTGGTTCTCTATGCAAAAGAAAGAACACAAACACATGCTAATTGTTTTTGATAGTGTAATATGGTGGTTAGTTACATGAAGGGTCTAAAGGGCCTAGAATTGTATTCATTTATGAACTAAATCAGTTTTATTCTTAACATCTTGATGCTAGGACTGTGGTTCTCTGATGGTATCACATCCTATGAGTTTGACTAGTGCTGTTAGTTTTTAAATTAGATTTTAAAACTCTCTTGTAAGCAGTGTGCTACCTTATTTCTGTCTCATTTCTGTGATGCTGTTATTGTTAATGTGATATAATCGTAACCAAAAGAAACTGAATTAATTTCTTTGTAGCATGGCAGAAAGTCTGTGGCTAGTTTCCCGCATATAAATACCAACCACTGATCTGACAGGTAATTTTTTGTAACTTTAAAAAAATATATATTTTCACAAGTCACAGTAGCATTTTAATCCACTTCCCAGAACATCCTGAAGAAAGAGATTACTAAACCAATGGACTCACTCAGTCACTGTATCAACAGCTTGTTGACAAGTTAAAGAAGTTGGTCATGCTTGCCGCTTGCCTCTATAACAGAGCTGTGAACAAACAACTTGTGTGCCACAGTAAGTCCTGACAGCGCTGGTAAACAAGTTTGGGGAATTCGTATGAATGTATTTAGAGTGTTGACATTTTGAGTAAAGAATGAAAAAAATAAAATCCTCAATAAAGCTATAAAGCTGTCTGCCTTTTCTTTTGCTTCCAGAAGCTGGCCATTCAAAAAGAGAGTGGACTCATAGGGAGGAATGCCTTGAGGAGACTGTAAGTAAAATGGCCTATTATCATTTAAAGATATGCCAGTTGATCCCCAGGATAAAATTAAATGTATGGAAAAGTACACAATATGTCATGTTTAAACAAACAAGACTAATCCTTCTGGAAAATGTGACCTTTTTAGCAAAAATCCCAAAACAGCACTTGTACATATTCAAGCGGCGTTCAGACTTCTAGTGCCCGTACAAATCATGACTCATGTCCTCTGGGAGCAAAGGAGAAAGTCTGATAGTGAGCAACAAGGAGTGATTATAACGTGCACAAAGTGCATCAAAGAAAGAATAAAGGAAATCAGAAAGACGGTGTACACTACAATACAGTAATCAGGCAACTGTTTACTTAATTCTGTTATCTTTGCCTGTGTTTCCTCTTTGTGTCTCTATCCATGGTGCTGAAACAGTACCCTTATTAGTCCAGGGATATTTTCACCATGAGCTGTGTTTTACAGTTACATATACCCGTGTCCTTAAAATAGATTAGCTGAGGAATGGTGCACAATTAATTTAGTCTCTAATGTTGTACATACCTTTTTTTTAAAAAATGTGTCCCATAATTGAAGATTCTGAAATGTTTATTTTTTTTTTATTTCAAATGATTATGTATCTGTATTCTGTCCATTTGCACTGATATCTTAGTAATGTGTGCACCATAGTTTAACTGGAAAACAGGATTTGAGCCATATGAACATATAAAAATATGTTCCTCCCTGATAACAGGAGGATAGAGCCTGCTGTGAGATGAATTCATTGACAGTAGCAATAGAGAGGGGGTACACTTGATAATGAGGCATTGCATTAGACAGCTAAAGGCACGGCGCACTTTAAAATGAGTGAGAGAAGTGTGAGAAGAAGAGGGTAGAGGAGTATAAGATAGAACATGACAAGACTGTTGGATCTACACTTATTCTCTCCAGCTGAGCTGTAGCTTGATCGCAGCACTGGGACTAATTTCTTGGCAGTTTTAAAGGAGTCTGCCTTTGTAGGCGGGCGAAGGTTTAGATGGAATAACTTGAACATATTTCCCACAAGTCCCTGAGTTTGAGAATTGGGACAGTGTGGATTGCTAATTGAGTCAATTATAAGGGTATGTGTGAAGGACAGCTAAAAGCTCATGTTTTACATGTCAGTTCACAACACATCAGAGAGGCAACTTTCTTATGTGTGTATGTCCACAGAAGAACTATGTGGGTGCAAAATTGTAAAGTTACCACTTCCTAAACCCCAGAAACCATTTACATACAATACAATAAACCCCATGCTTGTAACTCTCGTCATCCTTTTAGACAAGCTTTTCAGTAGTTGATGCTTTTTGCAATGTAGCACACGCTGCTCCTATAGCTTCAGCAGCAATTTCAGAAAATATCAGCCTTTCTGAAATTTCTGAGGGCTACCAGCCTCTCACAGAGGTTTGAGATGAGAGATGCTTTCCTTGTGCCTACAGGGAACCCTAAAACACACACTAATGGATTATAATGAGCTTAATTTGCTCTAGGATGAGTGATAAGGCTGTGAGAGCACCGAGGCATATCTTAAGCTTCCATTTTCCCCATATTTAATACGGGGGAAGTGAAGACAGAGGAAAGAGGCATTACGATAAAGTCAAGTAGGCAGAAGAGATAACAAACATGATTACATTATGAAAATCCACTTGTGCTTTCATATCACCTGAAAAAAGCACACTATATATAGCCAGTCTGTGTTAGGACTGAGCAGCCGGTGAAGTTACAATTTCTAATAAGAAAAATGAGGGCCAGTCGTTTGTTTTGATGCATGCGGGCTATTATAGCATTATTATACATCACTAGAGAAGGCACTCTGGCTGAATCACAAAACCGCAAGACCCTGCACTGGAGTTTTTACAAGGGAAATTAAACTCACTTGTTAAAAGGTAAATAGACATTTTTGTTGTCACTGTGCAGCATGATAGTGGGTGTGCAACCAGCTGGTTTTACCTGGCGCTTTTGTGGGGTTTTTTCTCTTTTTTTTATCATCTGGCTCCAAGTAAGAACGAACTGTTATCTCTGTGGGTTCACGGACCATAATCCCCTTTTCAGTATTCTGTTTGAGCTTTTGGAGCATGATTAGATATGGCAAACGTGTTGATCTGCGAATGCCGAACAGCTCAAATGGAATAGAATGATAAAATACGGTTGGTTTGCCTTTGTAATGGCTTACTAAAGTACAGAACAGATACAAGGAAATGGGCTCAGAGTGGCTCACGCATAATTTGAGCGAGTCACCTGTAGCTGG
This sequence comes from Mchenga conophoros, assembly GCF_057382185.1. NCBI lineage: Eukaryota > Metazoa > Chordata > Actinopteri > Cichliformes > Cichlidae > Mchenga > Mchenga conophoros. Next base: position 51,805,334 of record NC_140532.1, read on the forward strand.
TTGGGAACATGTGGATCAGACCTCGGCATCGCCGTCCTCTCAATCCCCTTGAAGATATCATTTTTCTCAGTCTTCGTCTTCATATTTATATGCAGAGACATACCTACAATCACAAGATGCTTCAACAGTGTCAGCTTTGAAGTGGGCAAACACAATGTGCTTTTCTGGTCTAATTAATGCACCAATTAAGAAAAAGGAAAACTGGCTTCCCAAGGGCAGCTTTCCCATGCTTTACTAATTAAATCTGGGAAACATGAGTGATATGCTTCCTGATCAGATGTGACACCTTGTTTCTTGGTGCAGATAGCTACACTAGGTACACCCAGCCACCCCACCGCACGGAGACACACACACACACACTCACACACACAAAAACAGGTACTGCGATGTTTAGCATTTTGTAGTTTGCACTATTGAAAATGAAGCAAATTGCTACACGGGACCAAACTAAAGTCAGTATTTAAGTTGGAATCAGATAATATAATTCACATAATACATTCTCTGCGAATTTGACAGTGCACAGAGACCAACTCTGGAAAGTTTTGATGGACACTACATGCAACAGAAAATATGAGGTCGGTCAAATTTGGTTTTCCAATACTTTAAGCACAAACAAAATTCAATTCTCCTCAAGTAGCAGCAGAAGTCTGAGAAGTTACTATTTCAAGCACTGCTAGGGAAGAATTTCTGTGCTTTGACTGACACGTTATTCATTATTTCATACCAAGAACTGGCATTAACTAAAATAAACTTTTATTCAATTTACTTTACAGAGTCTTGCCTCAATTTATTACTATATGCATAACTTCCCCTTTAAACTACAAGTGTAAAATAAGCTTGAGGTAAGCCGGCACCCGTTATTGTTGTATTCACTTTACACAAACATTAAGAAGTAAATGATAAACTTATTGTGCTGCCGTGTCCGTTGAAGCAAAAAAGGAAAAGAAAGGAAGAAATTAAAAAGTTCTCGTCACAGGAGGGCAAGTAAGGCCAGCTTTTCAGAGTAAAGACAATCTGATTTAAATGCTAAAGTTAACTCATTAATCACAATTTAAATGCAGCTCACTATAAACATGTTCTGGATTTCTGGCAGACTGAAATGTAACCTCTATTAGGCATGCCTGAGCTTTACTGGGTGGAAATAAACTCCAAAGAAGCATTAAAAAGTGTGAAAGCATTAAATAACATTCATTCTACAATTGTTATGAAGTGCTGTTGGAATTTTTAGTAGCTAAAGATTGTTTTCTACTTACTTGAAATTAGTTGCCAAAAAGAAAAAGAAAGAGCAAGGCTACCATGGCAGGACCCTGCAGTTGTCTGTGCCCTATTTCAGTGTTAGGGAGTAACGGAATACATGTACCGCCGTTACGTATTTAAAATACAAAATATGAGTAACTGTATTCCGTTACAGTTACCGTTTAAAAAGGTGGTATTCAGAATACAGTTACTTTGTTGAAATAAATGGATTACACGGCGGTACTTTCCTGTTTCATTTTGTCGCAGGTCAGGACTGTTTGGGTTTTGTTTGACAGCTACGTTCTGTTGTTCCAGGCGGCAGCGTTATGGTTGCCATGGTTACAGGGCGACGCTCTCTCTCTCTCTCTGCGACTGCGTGTTTCCTGGGTGAGAGAGCGCCTTTTCGTTGTTGTTGTGCTAAGCTAACAGGCAGAATGCTACAAGCATAGCTCTAAAGAATGTAGCATCATGGGCAGTGTAGTCCGTGTTGCAGGGAGAATGGACTGCCATACACGTTATGGGTCTGTGAGCGAGGAGGGAGAAAAAGGCGAGTGGAAAGGTACGAGTTGTCATCGAGGAAAAACGGGAGCTGGAAGCATGTAAATATAATAATAACCACTTCAGCCAAGAAGAGTGCCTGACGAGCCCAGTTGTAAGTACGCTATTAAGACTCGACTGTACACCGTGTTCGTGTTTTCCTCCGAAACAATAAGTTCCGTTGGAGCAGCCTTTCAACGCCTCTCTCTGTCTCTCGCAAGAAAAGTTGACCCACACAACAAAGTAAAGCTAGTTTTCGGCTACGAGCCGACAGCGACCCCGCCGTATTAGTCAGAGGTCCCTTTACTACAGTTCGGAGTCGCGAACCTTCAGTAATAGTAATAAATCACACGGCAATAGTACATTCACGTTGTTGTAAAAAGCATGATAATATATTAAGTAATCCAAAGTATTCAGAATACGTTACTGTCATTGAGTAACGTAACGGAATACGTTACAGAATACATTTTGGGGCATGTAATCTGTATTCTGTAATGGAATACATTTTAAAAGTAACCTTCCCAACACTGCCCTATTTAAACCGAATCCTTCTCATTGCAATTTATTTCAATCTATAGCTTTTACATTGTATCAGAGATTAAAAGAAATGCAATTTTGATCTTTTGTTATAAATTACTTGGCTGAATTCTTTATCGCCTGGTCGTTATTTTACAATTTTTTGACAAAAAGAACGACATCTAAACTTCGACAAGCGTAACAAAGAGATAATTTCAGAGGTTATCTGTCAGAAACTTGATCAAGGCGCTGCAGCTGTGATTCATTTTGCATTCAACAAACCTGAAGCTGACAAATAGAATTAATTGCTTATTGACAAGTTTTGCCCTTCCTTTCCTTTTCCTGGTTTCCATCTCTCTCTCTTTTACAAGCTTCTTTATTTCATTCATTATTATTCTCTCTTGGCAAGAAAATTAACAAATCTTTTCAGAGTGTCAGTGGCAACCTGGTGTATTTATAAATGCAGCACTGTGGAAGTATAGGAAGAACAATGAATATTTAATGGCTTTGTTCTTGTCCTCACCTTTCCTCCTGTTGATCCATCCTCTCCCAGCTCAAAAAACCCTACACAAAGCCAGCAGTTTGTTTATTCTAGGTCTTCAGCAACTGACCGCAAACAATATTGGGTATCACTGGCCCATGACTATCATATATTGCTCATTTTAAACAGTTTCTTTTTAGTGATGACATTTTTACTTTTACTTTTTCACCTGGTTCTACCTGTGCAACAAGGTCTTACAACTGTATCAGGTGATCAGTTTTGTTTATTTGCATTACATTTGCATTTGAACACATACATTTCTCCAGAAAAGTCAAAGCCACAGTCTCCAAACCACACATTGTAGCCGGTCTCCCTGCCAACTTGTAAACCTTCGCTTTCACTCTTGCTGCTGTCCTTTGGTCACAAATAACCCCTGGCACTTGTCTCCACCCACTTCACTCTCCCTTTGCTCTCATCTTCTCCTCTCTTGTGCACTCTGTGTTGCTTTGGATGGCAGACCCCAGGAATTTAAGCTCATCCATCCACTGCTCCTTGCAGCTTCACTGTTACACCTGTCTCCCTCTCATTTACACATATATTCTGTCGTGCTTCTACTTACTTTTATTCCTCTCCTTTCCAGGGTGTACCTACACCTCTACAGGATCTCGTCCACCTGCTCCGAATTCGCTAAAGATCATAATGTCATCTGCAAACATTACAGTCCATGGAGATTCCTCCCTGACCTCATCTGTCAACCTGCTCATCTGATCTCATCCCCTGATCTAATACCAACCCCACCTTGAAACTACATAGCCACAAATGAAAAATAATTCTGCAGATCAGAATTGCCCTTATATGTTAGTGTTTTGCAGCTACATATTCGTACTTGTAAATTGGAGCATGGAAACTTTTCAAAGAATAACAGTTTTCTCAGAAGTCTGTCTCAACCTTGCTCAACCTTCCTTTTCAAGACAGTGTCACTCTGCACCAGGTCTGTGCTTTTGATTGTTAAGAAAATAATTAATTTCTTCAACACAAGGTCTAGACTGGAGAGTCTAATTACAGGAATGGGCAACATTTGGTACGCTGAAATCATCTGTTAGGTGAATAGAATATCCACATTTATTGGATTTGACTGCTGGAACATATAAAATCATCATTTTATATCTTAGCAAATTTTGATGAACAGCAAGCCACCTTTTGTTGCCAAAATATTTGATTGCTCCTTAAAAGAAAAATGTTTTGTTATTATCTTCAAATGCTGCCTATTTTGCAGGAAGGTGTCCTTTCATGTATTGCATTCTTATCCTGACCTTAACTTCCCAATGTGAGGTCCTTTTGATTTGTTATCCTGCATTTTAAATTTGGATTTGTGTGTTAACTCTAATTAACACTTCACTTCAGTCTTGAAATATTTATATTTCATTATAAAGCAAAAGCAGAATAAAAATAAGACACCATTAACATTACTACACTATTACACATTATACTGATACTAACTAGTTGATGAAGTAAGCAGCAGGTTGGGTCTGATGAAGTCATGTCTTACAAATGTGCAGATGAAGAGCTGGTTCAGAAAAAATACAGACAGTGAGTCCAAGGGCTGTTTACGTAGTCAGCCTTCACAGCTCAGTTAGTCACTGTGAAGGGCAGTCTCACCCCCAACTCCTGAAAGATTTGCACTTGATTAGCACTCGATAATACTTCAGCATCCTGTCTGAGCACAATAAGCAGCCCAGTAGTTTCTGTTTGGGATAGATACCACAACAGTGTAGCTAATTGTTCCCTACTGGTGTTGTCACTGCTGTGGGACTTTTCATCATGGTAGAAATTATATTACAAGCTTGTTGCAGCTTAGCAGGTGGGAGACATTTGCCCTCTTACATATGGTTGACACTTTATAACTACACTGTCTCTGCATGTGGACCTTAATTGACTCAATTGACTCAAGCTTTAAGGTTATTGTGTACTGTGAGATTTGGTATAATCAATCACATGAGGCCTTACAGTGTAATCAGTAAGCACTTTTAACCACCAAATCAATTTGCACAAGATACACAAGATGCTGCTTCAGATCATTCTGATTGCCATTATTGTATTTACGTGATAGTGTAACATTTGGCATACAAAAAGGTGAATATATTGTCTTCTCAGCTGAAGCAATGCCCAGCAGTCTGCAGATCTCTTTGAGTTGTTTTTTCTGTTATCTTCATGTTTTTTGTAAGTGTACGGCAAGGCGCTCAGTGAGAAAGCTGACTATAAAAGAAGCAGTCGAAATTTTGAAAATAAATGTATGAAGGTGCCGCCACTAAAATGTATTTGCCTCTGTCCCCACTGTACCGATAGCTGCTGTTTATATTTACTCTGTGTTCTCAGTCTCATGTTTTTTTTCCCGCCTTATGCACATCTGAGCCTGGACTCCTATAGTATACACATGCAATGAAGAGCCCTGAGCCAGAGAATGCTCCTTTTGAGGGTTAGCATTTCAAACTACTTCATTCCTTACTAAAAACAACTCAGGTGTGTCAGGACTTAATTTTTTTTTGCCTGCAATATTGTTTTTCCTGTAGGATAATAGTGACAAAAAGGGAATTTGGTTCTGTGCTAGAGTGCGCCCCTTATAGCTGTTTGTGCTCACATCAGTTACGCTCACATGGCTCCATCTACCTTTGGTTGGTTTGCCATGTGTATGAATTTGAAAAAGGTTTTAGCCCGCAGAGAGTCTGAGCCCATAATGTGTCTATAATCCTGAAATGTTGCTTCTAGAAGTGTTCTTTCAGCATCAAGATGGAAAATATGCTCTCCTTGGTCCAGTAATTGCAGTTATAGACTGCGTCCCCTATCGTCTTTGGGAGAAAGACTTTCTTTTCCTTATCCCTGTGAGATGGAAAGCATGAGGTGACTTTAACCAACAGTCACAGTCGCTTTCATAGATAGATAGATAGATAGATAGATAGATAGATAGATAGATAGATAGATAGATAGCATTTATGAATCCACAAAAACAGAGAGAATTTCATTCTTCAGCAAAGACTTTAAATTCTTTAAACGGTGTTGTGGGGTTTAGAGTGTAGTTAAGAGTGAAAGCAGTGACCCTGGGCTTTGGCTGAACCTACATAGGATGAATTTTTAAAAAATAATACTGTGTCACTACATCAATTCTAGTGACTGTTCAGAGTCTCAGCAGCCTGGCTCATTCCCTTGCAGCAATTTATCCTTGTCACATCTGCCTGTGAGTTCTTCATCATATAGACTCTTGATCATCTTCCTCTGCGTTTATTGTAGTAGATAATATCTGACAATTTATGGTAACAATATAGTATTAATTAGCTTGCCAGAAAGGTTAGGGTATTTTCTATAGAAATCATGTGTGGATTATATTTCTAGTCTCATGGAGAAGAGAAGCATCCTTTGTCAGTAACATTTACATTTCTGCATGAAAGAAGTATTATAAAGAATAGATAGTAATAATAATAATGTATGTTTATTGGATAGAAAGTTCATTATATCACAGTATCGATCTCCTGGTCATCCTTTGGTATGGTCCTCCTGAAAAATCTTCTGGCTGTCTTCTGAAGCAGCTGAGATCTCCTGGCTGCCCTTTAGACTACTTCTGCCTGAGGCACGAAGTCTCCTGCTCTGCTGCTCTCCAGTCCCTAGGCTGCCTGCTCGAGGTCTCCTGCTCACCTCACCTTCAGTCCTAGAGCTTTGCAGTGCGCCTCAGTGCTCCTGCACTGCTCGTTTTCATTACTCATTTCAGCAGCATGGTGTGTTTCCTGACTCCCTAATAGATCCCTCAGTAATCATTACTAACCAACTGTTTCCACCTGCTCCCTGCCCGTTGATCGAGTGTGCCATGTTGTCTTTGTACTTTTGTACTTGTTATGGACATGTTCATGTTCGTGGCTGTTTTGTTAATTTGCTTTCACATATCCAAACCTGCACCTGTCTGCAAACCTGACAGTCAATCTCTAAGCTTTTGTCATAGTCATCATTTTCACAATTCATGTCATTTCACTGCACCTACTTACCTGTTTGTCACCGTCTGAGACCATGACTCTGAGGCCTTCACCCATACCTAAACACTTACAGCTCTACACAGCAGCTTTATTATTCTATTCCCTTTGTTATTTGTGTACAAAACCAGAGTGGAACACACTTAACTCATAAAAATAAAATGAAACTAAAATATAAAGAGGCAGCATGTACTGAAGCATGTGATTAGTCTGATAATCTTTATAGCTCAAGATATATCCAGCAACAAGCAGAGAACAGTATGTCATTAGTGTAGCTCTATAACAAAAAATCAAAAAGGGAGGACTATGGAAATATGTTTGTTTGTGATAAGAATGTGATTTGTGTGGTCCCCATGACTGGACAATTACAAAATATAGTAAATAAACTCAGCCAGGAAGCCAGGAAGGTGAATTGATAAAAAATAATAATCAGGCTGACTGAATTAATAGAAACAATATTGATAGCACATTGTTAACACATCAGGAGAGAGGACTTTAATCACAAGTTATTTGTACCCTGTTCTTTTGGTGTTTTAGCTCTATTCTTTTAGTTAGAATTGCAATAGTGTTAGGTAAAGAACAAATATAGACTCGCTTAAAATCCTTAAAATCCAAATTCTCCCTTAATTAAAAAAACTGATGAATTAGAGATTTTAAATGGACCATATGAGGTAAATAAAATGTATAGAGCAAAGCACAAGGATAAGGTTAAATACGGATTAGTGTTTTAAGTGGTTAGCGACTAGAATAGAAAAGCACTAAATAATTATGAATGCACTTAAAATCTGTTTCCATCTTCCATTAATTCTGACACTGTTTTAAGAGAACAGGTTGGTTTTTAGGATGTAATTTTTTTTTTTTTTTTTTACATTTCCATCTCTTATTGCAGACAATACATATTCCAGAGCAGACACGACACCACGTCAGTGTAGGAACCAAACCCCTTTTGTGACACAGAAAACATCGTTTTAAGCCTAAATTAACTTTGCTTTTCGCTACAGGCTCATACTATTATCAGAGGTGCGCTGAAAACAGTCGACTTTTGAAGTAGATGCAGTGTCTGTCTGCTGTGTGATTGGAAAATAAGACTGTGCAAGATGTGGAACAAGCAGTGACACAACATGTGGACAGGGACTTGCTCACACTAATTAGCATGCAAAACAAAAGAGATGCAACTCAGCAACTATGGCACCAATAATCTATGAGAAGACAACAAACAATGTGGTGCAAGCTAAAGGGTATCTTTGCTGGAACATACACATGAAAAAGGTATGTTAGTTTGTATATTTGAATGATTATTTATGGCTGTTGACATTATTTTTTGCTGGAGATGCCCCCCAGAAAACAGTAGGGTATTTAATGCTCTGGAAAAATGACTATCAGCAATTTAATGTTTTTCCAATCAAAGGAACTGATTTAATTGGAAACCGAAAAAATTTGCACATCTAACAATGAGTATCTGAGGAAGTAATGCATGAGAAGAGAAAACTAGAGTTTATCATGTTAATTGTAACTAGTTCATCTGTGAGGCCATATTAGCATCTGCTGAGAAGAAAGGACTGATGTATGTAAGACAGCTATATCTTTGCTGTCATGGAAACATAAATACATTTTTCAACGGACAGTGGTGGTGAATGGTTAAGAACAAAGGCTGACAGTGTTCCCACATGGCATACTAATATATTCTGGGTAAAAGTGTGGTTCTCTCCTCGTTAATAGCCTCCTGGTCTGACAGATGTGTAGGGGTGGCTGCCATTCACCCTGCGTAATAATCCAAAGTGTGCATTTAAGCAACCCATTTTCAACCAGACTGCCTGCAAAAAATACACAAAAACAAAGTACATTTTTTTTAAGACTAATGCACTTTGATACAGCCACAGAAAACATGCTTGATGTCTTTTTCACAGAGCAAAATTATCGTGTTAGGGCATTTATTTTTGTCTTATGATCAGAAAACAACTTTCAAATGTCTGTGGCTGTTATGTTTCTTTTTTGGTGACATGTAATGATTCAGATATAGAAGTTGAAATGATGAAAATGAAACAGTTTTCGGACATGCATCATAAAAAAATCTAAATTCTTGGATTATATTGTGATTATTTTTTCAAAATGTCAGGGTAATCTAACCATTAGCTACTGCAATATATTTATTCTGGACCGCCATCCCATAGCTGACACAAACACTCTCCTCTCTAGTACCACACATCTGTCCTGCAAGGTTCAAATTCCAATGTTGAACAAGTAATTGGGTATGTGTGCATGTCTTACCCAGCAAAAGATGACAACTATTGTTTCACTGTCACAAAGGTAGCTGTTTAGTACCTTGTTCAGTATATACAAAATACAGTATTTGCATCTGCTAGCTAACTAGCATTCCTCAAGTACGTTTTAGTGGTGAGGGTGTCTATAATAGTAGTTAATACTAAGGAGGACAATAAAAAGGAGCATCATTTTCATTAAGTGATTGATTGATTCTCTAATTTAGTATTACCCTATTGTATTAGAAATGTGACGTTACATAAATGCCATTGCAGTACTGAGCGTTCAGTGATTTCTTTCCACTACTTCAGTACCACTTCACAATACAAAGACCTTAAGAATCTAGTTCACAAGCCCACAAACCCCATTTCTTCTGAGGTTCTGAAATCAATACAGTATCAAAATTGAACATACTTTTTGTTTAAACAAACAACAAGTATGTACAACATCTTATAGGTCCCTTGCTGACCATGTGCATGTGAGCTCTGTGATTTCATAGCTGATTTCTAAGTAGCACAGAGGTGCTTTGCTGTTTTCAGAGCCCCGAGGCATTACAGTGGAATAATCTTTGCAGACCACCTGAAATGTGAAGAGAAAATAGGCAGTGGAGCTAAAGAATATGAGTGCTTCTATGATTCAGTTGTTGGATAAATGTAACAGTTACAGTACATATAGCTGGAGTCAAAGTAGTGTCAAAAATTAAAGACAACAAAATTGCAGCCAGTAAGCAGCACTTCCAACTAGATTTGACAAAAAAACCCCCAAACACTTATATACAGTTTTCCATATGTTTAAAAGTGTCCTTTTAAGTAAGGTATCTCCTAAGTCTAAAAGTCGTTGCGACACCAGTGCCTTAATCTTTTTAGCAGGATAAGTCAAACATGACATAAGTTCCCCCAGAATAACAGAAAGTAACAAAATAACAGAAACCAGCTTTATATAAGAGGATCACGGCTGACTCTGAGAATGACCAAAAATAAAACAATTTATATACGGTCGGAGGAAAGGCAAATATGTTTGGATACAGCGCAGAGGTCAGAATGATGATCATTTCATCTACTGTGGAAAACAGTAATCTTTCTAAATAAATTGCTGATTTGCCTTTGAAGCATTTTTAACAATTTTGTAAATGTTTTAGATATTGGTGTGTGTGTGTGTGTGTGTGTGTGTGTGTGTGTGTGTGTGTGGTACAGTATGTAAGTACATACTGCTAACTGGTTTAAGCACTCTAAAGACAAATAGATGCACTCTGCTACTCCACTGAATTCTTTGTTGTTTCTTTGAGATTTGTAAAATAAACTAACTAGGGGCGTAAGGTCAGAGCTTCTACTAGAGGGTTATGAGGAATTTATTGATGATTCACACTAAAAGCAGTAAGACCCAGAAAGTTTCCAGTGCAAAAAGAGACAGATAAATCAAGCAAGTAAGCAAGGTTATGAGAAAAGAGTGAGTACTGCTCTTGCCTTCTAAAACGCTCTTATTACCAATGCCCTCTTTATAATCACGTCCTCCCACAAGAATGGTGCAGCAGGAACCATTTTAAGCATAATATTTAATCGGATAAAAGAGACGGAAACGAGTTCTGAGGGTAAATGGCCTGTATTTTGTATAGCGCTTTTATTAGTCCCGCCTAGGGACCCCAAAGCGCTTTACACACCCAGTCATCCACCCATTCACACACTGGTGGAGGCAAGCTACAGTTGTAGCCACAGCTGTCCTGGGACAGACTGACAGAAGCGAGGCTGCCATATCGTGCCATCGGCCCTTCTGGCCAACACCAGTAGGCGGCAGGTGAAGTGTTTTGCACAAGGACACAACGACCGAGACTGTCCGAGCCGGGGCTCGAACCGGCAACCTTCCGATTACAAGGTGAACTCCCAACTCTTGAGCCACAATCACCACGAGGGTGAGGGTGGCTGGCCTTCCTTTAGAGATAGTGTGAGGAGTTCAGCCATCAGGAGGGGCTCAGACTAGAGCTGCTACTCCTCCAGATCAAAAGGAGCCAGCTGAGGTGGTTTGGGCATCCTGCAAAGATGCCTCCTGGGTGTCTCCTGGGTGAGGTGTTCCAGGAATGTCCAACTGGGGGGAGGTCCTGGGGCAGACCCAGGACACACTGGAGAGATTATATCTCTCAGCTGGCCTGGGTGCTTTGGTGTTCCCCCGGACAAGCTGGAGAAGGTGACCGGGAAGAGTCAGGTTTGGGCTTCTCTGCCTCGGATGCTGCCCTCACATCGGACATTTAACAGACCTATTACCATGAAGTATTGATCTTAGTATTATGTTTGAATATGAAATTGCGACTGATCATCAGCCCATGCCCGAGCCTGGTTCTGCCAGAGGTTTCTTCCTGTCAGAAGAGAGTTTTTTATTCCCACTGTCTGCAGAGATGGACATAAAGTGAATAGTTTTCCTGTTCTCCATTTAAAGTGAGACCATATATGATTTGTTGAAAAGCACCCACTGCTATTACAAGGTATAACTGTCAGCTGTTAGTTATTTTAAAGGCATTTTTCTGTGGTCAGCAAACATGCTCATTATTGTCAGTTTGTACACATCTCTCTAAAGTTTGCTAACAGCAGCCACATTGCTACTGACCTTACAAAGAAAGGCTGCAATGTTACAATATTTTGAGTGCACTTATATGAGCTAGGGTGTGTTTTAAAACTCATGAATTCAACTGTTCATCTGTGGGAGGAAGGCAGTTTTTGAGTTGTAAAACTGCTCAAACAAGGCCAGTGGTGGTAAATTGGTAAATTGTAGTGAATGGAACAAAACTGTTCATTGTGGAGACACACAAAGATATTAGATTCATGGTTGAAGGATATTCTGTCATAAGTGAAAGCGTTTCATCTAGTCAAAAGGAGAGAAAGGATTAAATAAGTTGTGTTGAGTGAGTGAAAAAGTGGGAGGAATTGTACATATAACGTTTCATTGTTACTAATTCACTGGATTGATAGCTCTTAACAAGTAAGCACAAATGTTGATAACATTAAATTGTGTCGTCAGGTGAGATTATGTTTTTTTTTTTTCAAAATAGGTATTGCACAGATGGCTTATTCTTTATTGTGCTGAAAACCTCCTTAATGGACTTTTTATGTTTTTGTTTGTATGAGCGATGATTAAAGTAGCTCTTGCGTGCACCCATTTCAATGATGTTCTGTTGATCAGTATTTATCAGAATAATTAAAAGCCTGCAACATAATAAAACCTTTTTTTGAGGATCCAAAGTCTGTCATCTGCTACTGACAGTGATGTGGTTTTCTTTCTAAAGGAAGAAAACCAAACATATTCAGTTATTGCTACAGTCACAATAGAGAAAACAGTGATTGGAGACAACAGCATAACCAAAACAAGAGCACTCAGAGCGCACAACTCCCACCGAAGGGCAAGGGCTGTACTAAAACTTTAATGTTTTATGTTGATGTCAGCATTGGTAAGATGGAAATCTACTGTAGTAGATTCATCTTTTTTGTCATTGTGAAGTCATATTATGTTCTATTGAAAATACAACATATTATGTATTTATGTTGTAATAAAATAAATGCTTATGTCGCCCAATGACCAATGCATTGCTTTAAAGTTTAAAGATGATCCAGTGGAAACTAAACCCTTTTCCTAATTTGTACGATGCTGACCGATGACCTATGACCTTGAAGCATTACATGTTCAGAATTTTGTTGCAAGCATGGCATGTAAAAAAATTGTGTATTTTATCATCTTTACCAATATGGTTGAGGCAGAACTGGCTACAATCTGGCTTCTGTGAGCTGTAAAAATGTAAGATTTTAAGATATATTCATGCAGCATGTAATCTTTATGGCATAGGGTGATGTCATGGGGCATCATATTGAAAAAACAAACGAATGTTCTACATGCGTTTCATATGATATATTACTCTATATCTGTCTCTTAAAATTTTCTTAAAATGTGTTTTAATGGTCAATACCGACCATGTGTGCTGACAATGAAAGTCAAGATCCAGAGATTCGTGTTCCCAGGATGGCAATTTTACTACAAAATGACATGTACACTTGAGAACTTTGGCGTTATATTGGAATATAACAAGAATACAGTCAGGTAGCTACCAGATGAGTGAAATCCTCTAATGCAAAGAGACACGTCATAGATGATGCAGAGTGACTGACTGTAACATTTCTATCTTTAGAAATTAGATGGTTTTTATTTGTGAATCTTGGCCAATCTGCACGTGACAGTCAGTCCAAGTTGGACTACTATTGCTTGGACACAGGATCCCTCTCACAAGGTGGCCTTTGTAATCAGTATGGAATTGAAAATGGCAGCTTAGAGATTAAGGTACACACTCAGCCTCCTGGCAACCAGCTCATGACTATTTGCAACTGAATGTGAAAAAATACAGTTAAACCACTTTTTCTAGTCGCAAGAAGGTTGTCCTTTTATTTCAATCTAGCGTGACGGAGCCATAAGGAAAGAAGTAAAGTCAAAGCACACAGGTTTCCTGAAAAAAAAAGTGTCATTACCTGGACCACTGCAGCAAGTAGGGACAGAAATAAAGAGGATGACAGTGACAGGTTAGACAAATATTGTATGTGTGTGCAGGAGAGGAGAAAGAGTGCCAGAGGTGACACTACAGGCAGTTTGTGTGTGAAGTGCACTTGATGAGGTGTGATCGGCCTTAATTCAAACCTCATCAAGCTGCTGGATGTCAATCCAACCACCTTCAGACACTATTTGACTTCTACTCATTTCATCACTCTGTTTCAACTCAATTCAAGCGAACAGAGTGCTGTGACAGGCTGTATTTAAGAACAATCCTTTTAATATTTTCACTAAGCTGCTGAATTTTTTCAGTGTTTCTTGTTTCATAAAATGGACCACGTTGGGTTATTTCATAGAGGAAAGTAAGTCTAATTTAGGGCCAAATAAGGAAGTGAAGAGAAGTGCACTTTTTTTGTTTCATTGCTGTGAAATGGAAATGTGGATAATACCTGACAGAAAAACAGATGTGGGTAACATCACACCTGAGCAAAAAGAGCTTAAAGTTTAATCAAGCCAGTGCAGTGTACTGGTGCAGAACATCACACCTCTGTCTTTTACCCGACTGAACAGAATGAGGGAAATGAAATCAGCAGGCTGGGATGTGGGCTGTCTGTAATCAGGTTTCACCGCCCTTCCCTATCGACTGCTGGGTCAAGATCATATAAGCATGCTGCTGTGTCTGCCCACCATCCTGTCTGTCTGTCTCACATGCCCTCTACCTCGATTCCAGTTTCACTGTTTCTCTCTCTGTAATGTTGCTGTGCTATGAAAAATGCCAGTCAAGGAATCAGAGAATAAGTGTGATACAATTTTAGTTGTTATTGGATTAGGATCAATTATAAATTAAAGCTCCTGATTCTTGCATTGTGACATTAACAAATAGTTCGATTAGTCTGAATTCATTCTTAATGAATGGCTCCTTAAAAAGAATTCATGCACAGTTGCAATAAGCATAATAGAGGCCAAACCCTAAGAGTCTATTGTGATAGGCACTCAGTAACAACAACAGCAAACAAGTGTGATCACGCAGAGTTCTTATGGTGGTATTCTATGTTTGCAGGGAGGGATTTTTATAGTGCACAGGAGATGACACAGAGTCAGCATGTAATGAGCCTTGATGAAACTTAATAGCAGTATTGTGAGATGGGGTGCGCTCCATTTCACTGTGATGGAAGAGCCTGTCTCTTAAAGATCCATTTGTGTCTTACCAAGGTCAGCATTTTGTCTTTAATGAGAGTAATCTCATGGAGGTGCAGTAAATACTGGAGCTGCCACCCTTACTTGAATATATATGAACATTAATAAAAGATTAGTGACACACAGAAACAAACAAATGGCAGCTCCGTCTCATGTTTCTTGCCTGAAGCCCCAAGTCACATGAACACAAACCAACAAAGCCCAACAATTTTGTGGTCCACATAAACAGTGATGTGATCCAAAAAGCAGAGTTAATTAACCCTGTAATTGAATGACATCACTTGAACCACTTCTGTTTAGTTAGCATTACGATTACATACAGTATTTGTGCGACATTGTTCTTTCATGTTATGATTCTGAAAGTTGCCCAGTTTATTTATTTGAAATGGTTGCGCCAACATAGCTAAAAAAAAATGTCATTCTCCAGCTGACCAGTTTATCAAATGTGTTAAATATTTAGTATCCCGGTGAGGGTGTTGTGATTGAGCAAGTGAACAAGCTGTCATCAATAAACAGAGCTATCTCTGGAATTTTGTTTATGCCACCATCTTCCAGACAGAAACTAATCAGCTTAGGCAAACAAGGCCTGGAATAAACCTTAATGATCCCTCACCTCTGAAAATCACTGTCAATCAGTCTAGCTCACTCAATCATGCTTTATTTATCCTATAAGCTCACAAAATTTTCTTCAAAATCTGTTTTTTTTCTCCTTCTTTTCCATTTCTTTTAGTTTAGAAATTAAATGAATCAAAATAAAAAAGATCAGGGAACCATGTGAACCATGCTGGAGGACATTTTTTCTGTCCAATTAAGGCTTTTCTTTCTAAACAAACAAATCTTAAAAATACCCAAAGAAATCTTAATCCTACAGCAAAGAGTAAGATAACAGTTTTAGTAAACATCTGGGGCCTGTTCTTCGTACCGCGCTAAGTGAGTTAGCTGGATGAGATTGTTGACGATTTCGCGTGATCCTGGATCGTTCGGTTCCCCGAAGCCCATCCGGGACTTGCTGTCATAGCAACAGAGCCGTAAGCGTAAACCTGCTGGGGAGCAGGTTTACTTTATGTAAACAGGATTAGATCGCGGCCACGCAGGTATGCCCGCGTCATTCATACGAAAGCAACAGCGATATTCCACCACTGTTTCACCATAAATAAATAACATCAATGTAACTAAAGACAATGCAGCACCTGATCCATTTATTGATTTCACACAGGTCATTTCCTAAAAAAGGGAAATGTACTATTAACATTCTATTACATGTATGTGATTATTACAGATTTAATTCATATTTCAGAGTAGCAATTGTAAATTACTTCGTGTAATCAAGATGAGAGACCACGGCTATAAAAGCGAAGGTGGATTTGGGAAGTCTGTCGCAGCCATGTCCTGTCCGTATACGCGAGCCACCCATTGCGGAAGGTGCAAGATTGATAAGGAGAGTCCTCAGAATTCAGCGTATATTGCGGGACAGACAGGATCCTTTAGCTCAGCGCGACAGTGTGCTCATAGAGAGATATCGATTTTCCCGTGAGGATATTATTTACTTAACCAACTTGTTGACGAGGGGGTGCAGGACCACCACCTGTCTTTTTTTGCTCTGCCCTTTTCTTGGTTGCTGTTATAAACAAACAGATTATTCCAGGGTCTCTTTCCAAGAGACTAAAAGCAATATAAGTGATAAATATTACCATTCTGTAGAACATTCTTATATTTCACTTTTACCTGTTCCCATGTTCTAGTGGGTCCTGTCGTGGCTCTAATGTGAAAGAGGATAAAATATAACATATTATAATATAATGTAATATAATATTGGATAATATAGTGTAATATAATAAATCTACCCTACCGCCTACTGGTGTTGGCCAGAGGGGCCGATGGCGCGATATGGCAGCCTGGCTTCTGTCAGTCTGCCCCAGGGCAGCTGTGGCTACAACCGTAGCTGCCTCCACCAGTGTGTGAATGTGAGAGTGACTGAATAGTGGCATTGTAAAGCGCTTTGGGTGCCTTGAAAAGCGCTATATCAATCCACTCCATTATTATTGTTATTATTAAATTACTTACGAGTTTAATTTGTCAGCAACTTCCTGCCAGCCCTCGCTCCTTGCTTTTGCAGCCTTTGCAGTGTTCCCTTCTCCTTGCTTTTGCAGCCTTTGCAGTGTTCCCTTGCGTTCTGATTAAACTCTGAAACTCCTGAAATCCCTCACTCAAGAGTTCTTGCTCTGCTGCCGAAAAATACCGAGCCGAGCGCGCTCCGTCGACATTTTCGCCGACCAATCAGAGGGTTGCCGATCAATGTTTCTACTATCGATGCGTAGCCCCTTTTACGACACCCAGTGATGTCACATTACTGCGTCCAGCTGTACTAATCGTCAACAGCAGGTGTGTTCGGGGAACCGGATTAGCGCGCTCACGGTTAGCGCGATGGTTTGGTCTTGGATGTTTCATTTGATCTTGGATGTAGTAAGCGACGTACGAAGCACAGGGCCCTGGCATTAAATCTGCTTGTTTGCCATCATTTCCAAACAGAATTATCCTTGGAAATGCTTCACACTCTAACAATATATCCAGCCAATATCCAGTCCATCCGATTGTATGAGATCTAAGGTCAGAGCTCAAGAAAATTAATCCTGTAAAAAAGAAAAGCAATTATTGTTTATTTAAATTTAACCTTGACCCAGTTTTTACCAAAGCCAGCTCCAACTGTTATTGTTATCTGTCATCAGACAAAATTTGAATATTATAACTTGAAAACTGTGGACACTAGACTCCAAACAATCATACAGACAGAAAGACAAACAAATGGAACCAATTACATAGTCCCTCCCTGCAGGTAGAGAATTATTGTGACTGTGTGTCCTCTTGTTGCCTTTGAAATGTTAGCTTCAAAGATGGGGATCAAGCCTTCAATCATTCACAGTCAGCCATCATCAGCCATCATCAGAGTGACTTCAGTGCATCAAGGTGGTGATAAAACAGCAATAAAACAGCAATGAGAGAGAGTCAGTCTGCAATCAGTCTGCAATTCACTGGGGTCAAGTTGGTAATTACATGCAATCTGTTTCCATCAACATACATAGAACATTCACATTAAACAGAAATCCACATTAACAACTTACATTTGAAAAACAAATATCTCCACAATAGGTGATGGACTTGCTGCAGGATGGCAATTTAGATACAAAATGACATACACACTTTAGAACTTATATAACCAGAATACAATCGGTTGGTTACCAGATTAGTAAAGTCTGCTATTGCAATGAGACGTGGTATAGATGACGCAGACTGATTGATTGTAATGTGTCTGACAGCTATTATTTAGACATTTTCCTCTCACTAGGTGACCTTTGTAATCGGGAGCCAATCAAAAATGGACACTCAGAGATCAAGGGTGGTACACACCAACCAGCTGCTCACGGCAACTATTTATTATCACTACCTGTAACTGAATGTGAAAAAATACAGTTAAACCACTTTTACCTAGTCACAAGAAGGTTGTCCTTTTATTCCAGTCTAGTGCAATTGAGCCATAAGGAAAGAACTAAAGTCAAAGCACACAGGTTTCCTGAATAAAAGTGTCATTACATTGACCACTACAGCAAGTAGGGAAAGAAATAAAGAGGATGCCAGTGACATTTTAGACAAATATTGTATGTGTGTGCAGGAGAGGAGGAAAAGAGAGAGCTTCAACAGAAATAATCATGTAAAAGACAGAAGTTATTGTTGATTTAAATGAAACCAATCTCGACTTCAAGATCATCTCCTAATGCATCTCTGGACTGCTTTGAGCAATGCTGCCACTGTATTCTCATTCATTCAAAAAAAGAATATACAATCACAAAAAGCTCCAATACAATAAAAAGATACTGACTAACAAGAGGGGTCTAAAGAGGGTCTATAGTGCTCCTCTTGGCAATGTAAATGAGTTTGGCACACCAAGGAGGTTGGGTTATGAAAAGAAAAAAAACCACGTGGATCATGATGTGGAAGTGGGACGTGCAAGGGGACAAACTGGGATTTCCAGTGAGTGATCTGAAAGTAGCACGTAAGCATAATAAAACAAGCTTGATTGGTAGATAGAAATCTAAATGAGATGTAATTAGTCTCCCTAAGTTCTTCCATTTTTTCACATCTTGCATGAGCAGTTGCAACATGCTGTAGAAAGTTTTATGTGAGTTACCCTCAGAATTATATCAACGCCATGCTTAATTTTTTGAATAAGATCTACTGTACCGTATATTTAAATGTTCACTAGACTAATGAATACCTAGAGTTTGCACAGGTTAGAGCATAAGTAGTGTAAAGATTTGAAACTATAAGCTCTGAGTGTCACCATGACTGCAAAACCACTTTAAAAGAGGCAGTTGTCACTCCTCCCAGACTACCTACCTGTCACCTGAAGCGCCATCAAACCTGCTGTGACAAACTGACATGAGAGGCGTCTGCAAGCTGTCTTCCAACCAGACAGCCATGTCATCTTATCCAGCTCCGGGATAGCATTTGGAAAACCAGGGGATTAAACTGAACTTTCATTTAATAAGCAGACAGCATTCCAAAGATCGCTTGCACGTTGACACAATCTTGTGAAAAGTGGTATTTGTTTATATATTGATGGGGAGAGCAGTGTCAGTGACAAAACCATCAAAACCATCGCACTTGTCAGTAAACCAGCGGGCATCCAGTAAGCCTTTGACAAGATTTTAAGTGGTCAAAGGATAAATGGCAACTTACCATCATCATAAATCTGTGTGATTAGCACTTAAAAACACAAGATTAAATAATACAGAACTATTGATCATCCTATTTAACCATTCATACCAGTCTTCTGTGTGTTTGAGTCTGTGCAGTGTTATATAGGAAAAGGTTTTGTGATTCTGAATAGAAAATCAAAGTGCATATGAGAACTTAATTGCTTTTCTGTCTGCTAGTCCCTTGATGTCTCTGCAGCTCTACAAACTCAGAAAACTCCCCTATGCTGGAACTTGACTATTTCCACAGACCTTTGCACAGGACGACGGCACAACAGCAACCGCAGCTCTCTCCTCAACTTCACTTTCAAAACTCATCTCATGGCTCCCCAATCAGTGACATCTCTAATCTCTTTATATTTACCCCCTCTACACGGCTGAATAACCTCAATGAATCCCGTCCCTTGTGTTTGAAGATGCCCATTATGCCATACTATAATTAGGGAGTTCTTTAATATGAATATATAGATGCTCCAGTGGGATCATGCTTTTTTCTTCCATTTGTAGACTATTTATATTCTCAGTGACATCTCTGCTGTAACTCAAACCCAGACATCCAGGACTGTTTAATCTTAAACGCCCCAAATTTGTACACTTAGTATAGCAGGACATCCCCCAAAGGGATAGTGGACACCTTCTGGCACTTTGTTCAGCTTCTTGTCATCTCCCATCTGTGCTTCCCCTTGCTTAGCCTTTCAAATTTTAGCTTTAACCTAAAAAAATATTTCAGGTTTTCCTCTCTCATTTCCTCCACAGGTTGCCTCGAGCTGGTTGTATCAAATTCAAAAACCTGGCGTTTGAATCTAGCACCCCTATAGCCTTTGGCCTGAGTTTGCTATCACAGGACGGTTACAGATCTCATCTTCAAGCTATCTTCATGAGCCTCCTCCTTCCAAACCGTAACCTAGTCAGTCTCAGTGAGTGCAGTTATAAAAAAAGTTATAAAAAAAGAAATAAAAGACAAACAAACAAACAAACAACTTGAATAAAAGCTGAAAATGAAAACAAAATTAAGCCTTTGTGAGTTTAATTATCTGGGTTGATGTTAAAAACATGTCTTTTGTTTCAGTAGCCTATCAACATTCAACAACACTGAAGTATAGGTGACCCTTTTAACTAATAACCAAACAATATAGTCAAAGGAGCTTGCAAAGAAAGGCGTCTGGACTTCTTTAAGTTACTTGAAGACGTTTCACCTCTCATCCGAGAAGCTTCTTCAGTTCTAAGGTCAAATGGTGGAGAGTCCCAGATATAAACCTAGTGGGAGTAACCCCCCACAGGGGGACAAAAGGACCCCCTGATGATCCTCTAATCGCCTGAGACAAGTTGTGAAACTGGGTGTGGGTCCCAATCAGCCCGAGTTTTGGGTGAGTTCATTGTGAAACCTGGCCCCACCTTATCATGCGAATTCCTGAGATCAGATGGCCCAGGATGTGAGTGGGCGTTAAGGCGTCTGGGAAGGGATCTCAAAACTGGATTATAGATGGCAGAGAGTTGGTGTCGTAAACCACCGCCTCTGTTCAAAGATGGTCGCTCACAGTGGACATAGATGGCTTCTTTCACTCCTCTTTCAAACCATCTGTCCTCTCTGTCCAAAATGTGAACATTGGCATCCTCGAAAGAGTGTCCTTTGACCTTTAGAGGCAGATGGACTGCTGAGTCTTGTCCTGTGGAGGTGGCTCTTCTGTGTTGTGCCATGCGCTTGTGAAGTGGCTGTTTGGTCTCTCCAATGTAGAGGTCTGAGCATTCCTCGCTGCACTGTACAGCATACACCACATTGTTAAGTCTGTGTTTTGGCGTTTTGTCTTTCGGGTGAACCAGTTTTTGTCTGAGCGTGTTGCTGGGTCTGAAATACACTGGGATGTCGTGCTTGGAGAAAACTCTCCTGAGTTTTTCTGATACACCGGCTACATAGGGTATGACAATGTTGTTGCGTCTGTCTTTCTTATCCTCCCTCACTGGTGTCTGATCTTCTTTTCTGTGCCTCTTTGCTGACTTTAAGAACGCCCATTTAGGATAGCCGCACGTTTTGAGTGCTTCTTTTACATGCATGTGTTCCTTCTTTTTTCCTTCAGGCTTAGAGGGAACATGTTCTGCCCGGTGGTGTAGGGTCCTAATTACTCTAAGTTTGTGTTCCAGAGGGTGATGGGAGTCGAACAGGAGGTACTGGTCCGTGTGTGTGGGCTTCCGGTAAACTTCGATGTTGAGTTTGCAGTTCTCTTCAATGTGCACAGCGCAGTCCAGGAAAGGTAAACAGTTGTCCTTTGTGTCTTCCCTGGTGAACTTGATGTTTTTATCCACAGCGTTAATGTGCGCAGTGAAGGATTCCACTTCTTGTGTCTTGATTTTGACCCAGGTGTCGTCCACATATCTGTACCAGTGGCTGGGTACTCTTCCTTTGAAAGAGAATAGAATAGAATAGAATAGAATTCAACTTTATTGTCATTGCACATGCACAGGTACAGGGCAACGAAATGCAGTTTGCATCCATCCAGAAGTGCTTTAGTGATATAGATATATTACAATATATATTAGCAATAGTATAGATATGTAAGTATACTACAGAAATGGGTCTATTATGGTATGTTATAATGTACACGGTATGAAGTATGTTGTGAATATTCTATAACTAAGTATGTAAAGGCTGTAGTGAGTACAAGCTATGTACAGGCTATGAACAGGATATAAATATGAAAAAGTATACAGAATATGAAATAAATAACTTTAAAGAAATCTGAGATATACAGCTATACAGAAATGGGAACTATGCAAGTTGTAAACAGTTGTAGGATTAAAGATTATTGAATGTACAGAATGATTATTTACACAGAGCTATACAGTAGTGCAGTTAAGATAAGTGAGGGTGTAGATAGTTTCTACAGAGGCTATATAAAGTGCTAGTGGTTGTGAGTGGTGGTTCACTCCATGTTATTATTGTGTGTTTGAGGGTACAGTTGTCCATTGTGGGTGTGTGTATGTTCAGTCCATGAGTTTAACGTGGGTCAGATGTCAGGAGGCAGAGTTCAGGAGTCTGACAGCTGTGGGGAAGAAGCTGTTCCGGTACCTGGTGGTCTTAGTCCGGAGGCTCCTGTGGCGCCTCCCAGAGGGCAGGAGGGTGAAGAGTCCATGTGATGGGTGACTGGGGTCTTTGATGATTTTCCCAGCCCTTTTCAGACACCGCTTCCTGTAGATGTCTTTTATGGCAGGAAGTGGTGCTCCGGCGATGCGCTGGGCAGTTTTCACGACCCTCTGCAACGCCTTCCGGTCCGAGGCAGAGCAGTTCCCGTACCAGACTGTTATACAGTTGGTCAGGATGCTCTCGATGGTGCAACGATAGAAGTTCACCAGGATGTCTGAGGACAGGTGGTTCTTCCTCAGGGTCCTCAAGAAGAAGAGGCGCTGGTAAGCCTTCTTGACCAGCTTGGAGCAGTTGGTCGTCCAGGTGAGATCCTCGGAGATGTGGACTCCCAGGAACTTGAAGCTGCTCACACGCTCCACAGCCGTCCCCTTAATGTGGATGGGTGGATGTGGGTCAGCATTCCTCCTGTAGTCCACGATGAGCTCCTTGGTCTTCTCGGTGTTAAGCAGCAGGTTGTTTGTGTCGCACCACTCAGCCAGACGATCCACCTCCTCCCTGTAGGCGGCCTCATCGTTGTCACTGATGAGGCCAATCACCGTGGTGTCATCTGCAAACTTAATGATGGTGTTGGAACCATCAGCAGGTCTGCAGTCGTGGGTGAAGAGGGAGTAGAGGAAAGGGCTCATCACACAGCCTTGTGGTACACCGGTGTTCATTGTGATGGTAGATGAGCAGTGGTTATCCAGCCGGACATGTTGGGGGCGGTTGGTCAGGAAGTCCAGTAACCATTTGCAGATGAGGGAGATGATGCCCAGGTCTGTCAGTTTCCTGATGAGTTGTGAGGGGTGGATTGTGTTGAATGCTGAACTGAAGTCTATAAACAGCATTCTGGCGTAGGTGTTGTTGTTGTCCAGGTGTGAGAGGACAGAGTGCAGTGCAATGGAGACTGCATCCTCTGTGCTCCTGTTCTGGCGGTATGTGAATTGGTGGGGGTCCAGGGTGGGGGGGAGACAGGATTTGAAGTGTGCTAGGACTAGCTGCTCTAAGCACTTAGTGATGATGGGGGTGAGTGCTACTGGGCGGTAGTCATTGAGGCAAGATGGGTTGGAGTTTTTGGGTATCGGGACGATGGAGGTGGATTTGAAGCAGGCTGGTACCACAGCGTGGGCCAAGGACAGATTGAATATGTCTGTGAGCACTCCTGCAAGCTCCCCAGAACACGCTCTGAGAACACGCCCGGGGATGCCATCTGGACCTGCAGCCTTGTGGACATTGATCCTGCTCAGCACCGCTCCTACATCGGTGGGGGAGAGAGTCAGAGGTTGGTGGTCTGGCGTCATGTCTGCTTTGGTTGTGGTTGTGGGGTTCCCTCGCTCAAAACGAGCATAAAAGTTGTTGAGCTCGTTGAGGAAGGAGACATCAGAGGATGCGGGGGAGGGTTTGGTGGTCCTGTAGTCTGTAATGGTCTGGAGTCCTTGCCACATGCGTCGGGGGTTGGAGTTGGAGAAGTGTTCTTCTACCTTCTTTTTGTAATGGTGTTTGGCTTTTTTGATGCCCTTCTTTAGATTAGCCCTGGCTGTGCTGTAGGCGTGTGCATCTCCTGACCTAAAGGCGGTGTTGCGGGCCTTCAGGAGGAGACGAACATCCCGGTTCATCCAAGGCTTCTGGTTGGGGTACATGGTGATCCGTTTCTGGGTGGTGACACTGTCTGTGGTTTCGGAGATGTAATCCAGTACAGATGAGGCGTACTGGTCCAGGTCTGTGTGGGTGAACATATTCCAGTCTGTGTTTTTAAATCTGTCCTGGAGCACTGCGTCTGTCCCCTCTGGCCACACTTTAATTGTCCTCACAGCAGGTTTCACACGTTGGATGAGTGGTGAATACCTAGGTGTGAGGAACAGGGAGAGATGGTCCGATTGTCCAATGTGGGGGAGGGGTGTGGCTTTGTAGGCTCCAGCCAGGTTGGAATACACATGGTCTAAAGTCTTGTCTCCTCTGGTGTGGCAGGAGACATGTTGGTGGAATCTGGGGAGGACTGTCTTTAAGTTGGTGTGGTTGAAGTCGCCAGCAACAATAAAAGCAGCTTCGGGGTGTTTATTCTGGTGTTTGTTAATGGCTGCAGAAAGTTCTTTCATGGCCAACCTAGCATTAGCGTCGGGGGGGATATACACGGCAGTGAGTATGATTGAAGTGAGTTCTCTGGGGAGATAATAAGGTCTGCATTTGACCATTAGAAACTCCGCATTAGGTGAGCAGTGACTCTCAGTAGTAGTGGAGTTCATGCACCAAGCATTGTTAATATAAATGCACAAACCTCCACCTCTGGTCTTGCCGGAGTCATCTGCTAGCCTGTCGGCTCGGTGTGTGTGGCGTCCTGCTAACTCGATAGCATTGTCCGGGCAGCTGTTGTTCAACCATGTTTCGGTGAAAAACATGACATTTGAGTCCATAATCCGTCTGTTGTTAGAGATGGAGAGCCGTATCTCATCCATTTTGTTTGCCAGAGAACGGACATTGGCGAGGAAAATACTGGGTAAAGGCAGCCGGTGTGGTGTTAGCTTTAGCTTAGCCCGTAGCCCTCGGCGCCTACCTCGCCTTTGTTTACGATCTCGGCGCCGTCTGCGTGCACTTCCGCCCGGCCGGGGAGAGTGGGCAGCCTCCGGTGTTCTGGAGATCTCTGGGATGAGTCGGAGATCGGCGATAAAACTGTTGGAGTTGTGAGTCCAGATGTCCAGATGTCCAAAGAGCCAAGAGCCTTCCTTTCCACTTCCTCCATGTAAAGGTTGGCTACAATAGGTGACACGGGGGAGCCCATGGCACAGCCATGTTTTTGTCTGTAAAAGCCTTCGTTGTATTTGAAATATGTTGTGGTAAGGCAGAGGTCTAACAGTGTGCAAATCTGATCGGGTGTGAAGTTGGTCCTGTCCTCCAAGGAGCTGTCTTCTTGTAGTTGTTTTCTGACAGTCTCCACTGCCTCCATGGTGGGTATGCAAGTGAAGAGAGAGACTACATCAAAGGACACCATGGTTTCATCTGGATCCAGGGTAAGTTTCTGGACCTTGTCGGTGAAGTCATGGAGTTCTTGATGTGGTGTGGGGTGTTCCCCACGAGAGGGAGGAGCAAGGATGGTAGCAAGGTGTTTAGCAATGTTATAAGTGGCTGAGTTTATGCTACTGACTATGGGTCTGAGTGGGACAGCTTCCTTGTGGATTTTAGGAAGTCCGTAAATGCAGGGTATGGCATCCCCTGGGTAAAGGCGGTGATATGTAAGGCGGTCAATAATTTTGTCCTTTTCAAAGTCTTGAAGGCAAGCTATAACTTTCTTTTTGTAGCTGCCTGTGGGGTCTCGCTTTAAGGCTTCGTAGGTATTGTTGTCACTGAGGAGAGTAGTGATCTTTGTATGGTAATCTGTAGTGTTTAGGACCACCGTGCATCTTCCCTTATCAGCTGGTAAGGGAAACTCGGGCTGATTGGGACCTACACCCAGTTTCACACCTTGTCTCAGGCGATTAGAGGATCATCAGGGGGTCCTTTTGTCCCCCTGTGGGGGGATACTCCCACTAGGTTTATATCTGGGACTCTCCACCATTTGACCTTAGAACTGAAGAAGCTTCTCGGATGAGAGGTGAAACGTCTTCAAGTAACTTAAAGAAGTCCAGACGCCTTTCTTTGCAAGCTCCTTTGACTACGATGACCTGGATGACTGAGAACCTTCACAGACAACCAAACAATATAGATCTAAACTCAAGCTCAAATGTAACCCTTTGTAACCCAAAAAGCCCACTGCTGGCTGCTTTGCATTTCACCATAATGGCCACAGATGGCTAGCATGTTCCGTAAACGCTATATTTTAGCATGCTTTAATAATATCAACAATTAGCGATGTTTGACTCAGGTCAGTTAAATTAAGTTGATTCATCATTAATTAATCCAATTCAAGTACATTAAGTTGGAATAACAAAATTGCAGCAGTGCTAAAGCAATTTAATGATGTGGAAATCCTTTCCATATTTTTTTAATGTTCATTTAAATAGTTTTTAAAAAAAAAATTTGCGTAGCTAAAAAACTGTGCAAGGTATGGGAAAAATATTCGCCATGGGGTGCTGCATGCAAATAAACATTTAAGTAATGAGTCCCAGTGCACTCTTTATATCCAAGAAAACATTTGTCACTGAGTATTATGTATTTTGACTGCAAAGTGTGGATGAGGCTAATTTCTAAAATGCCTATGTACTTTGGGTCAATTCTCTGCCTTTTGATCTGAGAGTTTGATGTTTTTTCCTTCTCTTTGTTGCATCAGTCATACGCTAATGAAAAAATAAATAACTTGGGACAGTGGGACACCAGGTTCCTCTTCCTCCCGTGTTATTCCTTCCATTGACTGAGCGCTCTATTTTTGTTCATAACCTACTGGAATTGTAGTTCAGTTTTCCCCCACCATCCTTTATACATGTATGCATCGACTCGTCTTTCAGACCTGCTTTAAAGTCTTTTGTTGTTTTCCAAATCCTGTGGTAACAGTGGAGCCAGAATAATTCATATGGCAGCTGGGATGCATTTGGGTGTAACACCTCAGGCCGTTTATAATTCACTATTCTGCCATTGTGTTCTAAAGATTTTCCTGAGCTTCCAGATAGAGAATGAGAAAGCATCCAGCTCGCTACCTAATGTCCTTTTCTTGTGCTTCCCCTTTGGTTTGTCTGTGGTGCTCCAATTCCTGATCACATCATCTTGTTACTCACCCCCTCCCCCAAAAAGCTCTCCATTTATTACTTAAGAGCTGAGAGACATCAAGCAGTAGTTTGTCTTGAAAGGTGCAAATTAGCCCAGGATCAATAACTAGTTTTAAACTGGCCTCATTGTGGTTACCTCAAGACACCATGGCAGTGTGTTCATACTTGATTTGGCTCAGTGTACTCTAGCTGTAGCCGCTCCAATCACACATTCGCATTAAATCAGAAAAGCCAATATGAATAGAAGTCCCTTGTTATTAGACCATAAATTAAAGACACGATTCCTGAGATTTCACAGAGGACCTTGTATTTGATGAATCATGCATGTGACACAACCAGTAAATCAGTTTATAATGTGGAGGTCTTTTGTGTGATGGACAGATGGAGCTAATTTATTCATATGGATTCTTGTCTATACATATAACACAACATACAAGAGGACATACATTCGCATTACATTTCTTTTTGAAATCCTTATTAATCTCAAAATAGCTTTTTTTAATGTGTTTTGTGTGCTCATGAATAATAGAAAAGTTTTTTTTTCATTATATTTTGGATCTTTGAAACTCATTAACATGTAACTGGTGAGAAGCACTGAAATTGTTTCTTCCAACTGCAGACCTTAGTCCTCTGTTTTACTTTAATAATGTATCACAGTCAAACAGGAGCCACAGGGTTCATATAACTAAATAAAGCGTCTCAGGAATGAAAATGTATGTGCCTAGGCAATTTTATCTGTGCTGCTATTATATCACGATGTGGGCAGCAAGTGCTGTCATATGGAACAATTAGATAGGACTTGTACAATTTACTGGTCAACTGACATCTGTTCCCGAGCTTTGATTTTCCTTGGCGTATCATTCCATTTAATAAGGGTTTCCTCTTTCTTCACTATTTTGACATAACATGTCTCTGAAAGGTCACATATGCAAAGGGGAAAAAGGTCCATTGAAAATCGTCTTGCATGCACTGTGTGATAGTGAAGCACTGAAAATTAGGATCTTTTTTGTAAAAGGACGACAGATCTCTCATGTTTTAGTTCTAAGCAGGTTTGAATTGGACTGCAATCATACTGTCTATTGAAGGTAAACTAAAGGTCTGGTTGTATTAGGAAGTATTAATAAAATGTTAACATTTTGTCCTTGCAAATTAAGTAGCATTAGATGATTGGTCACAAGCTGATGACTAACAAGCTTAGCAAGGCAGAAAATGCTTGCTTTAGTCTTTCAGCACAACCCCAGCTCAGAAGTACTCTGATGATTCTGCATTGGATATAAAGTGATGGGCAAGAGGATGAGTACAGAGCAGTAGTGCAGTCTGAGAGCAATCCTCCTGAATGTGAAGAAAACCAGGCAGATGGTGACCGATTTCAGAATGAAGATGACAATTACATGACCTGTGTCTATCATGGGATGCGATGTTCATCTGGTTCACCTGGGTATCCTCATAAGCAACATGCAGGAAGATCAACACAGCAGTTAGCAGTTATATGCAAGAAGGGGATGAGCATGCTCTAAAGAAGCTGAGACCCTTCAACATGAACAGCAAAATGTTGGAGATCCGTGTGTTGTGGCAAGTGCAGTGTATTTGGTCTGCTGGGGAAACAGCACTAGAGCTGGTAACACCAACAGAATAGATAAACTGATCAGGAACACTGGTTTTGTGGCAAACTGGACAATTGAAGCTGTGGTGGAGAGGAGGTCATTGAACAAAGTGCTATTCATCATGGGTAATCCTGCTCAGGAAGTGGAGCACCTTCTCTAATAGACTGATTCAGCTCCACTGCCACAAGGACAGACCCAGGAAATCTTTTATACCACATGCAATAGCTCTTTATAATGCATCTTTGTTCAGGGAAGACACACCTGACTATACTATGACTCACCTGTCATATTTTAGTTTTCACAGTTGGTCATCGTGTTTCCATCTTTTTTTTTTTACAAGCCTTCTGACTGAAACACTTTCACAAAATTTTCTTATCTCAATATTCCTTGCAAGAGTGATTAATCTTGGATGATAGTCTTAAATCCCCTCTTTGACTGTCAGCGTTGTTTTTGAGTGAGTCGATATTGAAATAAATGAGGCGCTGATGTTCTGCTTTGTTTTCTGAAGAAAAATATTATGATTAATGCGTAATTCACCTGAACATGTAGGCCTGCTGATTTTGGCCAGCTGCAGTGCATCCAAGTTGTTTTTTAATTTGATAAATAGCACTTTAATTTATAAAACACATACCTTTGCTTAAAAAATAGCATTAACCACTTAATATCATCCATCCATCTATCTTCTTCCGCTTTATCCGGGGCCGGGTCGTGGGGGCAGCAGCCTAAGCAGAGAGGCCCAGACCTCCCTCTCCCCAGCCACCTCCTGTAGCTCATCCGGGGGAACACCCAGGCGTTCCCAGGCCAGCCGAGAGACATAATCTCTCCAGCGTGTCCTGGGTCTGTGAGGTCTGAGAGGTCAGCCACCCTTCAGAGGAAGCTCATTTCCGCCGCTTGTATCCGCGATCTCGTTCTTTCGGTCACTACCCACGGCTCATGGCCATAGGTGAGGGTAGGGCTTTTACACTCTCTTCACCACAACGGACCGGTGCAGCGTCCACATCACTGCGGCTGCAGCACCAATCCGTCTGTCGATCTCCGGCTCCCTTCTCCCATGACTCGCGAACAAGACCCCGAGATACTTGAACTCCTCCACTTAGGGCAGGAACTCATCCCCGGCACTCCACCCTTTTCCGGCTGAGAACCATGGCCTCAGAACTGGAGGTGCTGATCCTCGTTCCCGCTGCTTCAACCTCGGCTGCAAACCGTTCCAGTGTGAGCTGGAGACCATCACCTGATGAAGCCAACAGAACGTGTCAGTGGGATTAAGGAGGTTCTCGAAGTATTCCTTCCACCGCCTGACAATTTTCTCAGTCGACGTCAGCAGCGCTCCGCCAGCACTATACACAGTGCAGGTAGAGCACCGCTTTCCCCTCCTGAGACACCTGACGGTTTGCCAGAATCTCTTCGAGGCAGTCCGAAAGTCTTTTTCAATGGCCTCTCCGAACTTCTCCCACACCCGAGTTTTTGCTTCAGCCACTGCCCGAGCCGCATTCTGCTTGGCCTGTCGGTACCTGTCAGCTGCCTCCGGAGTCCCACAGGCTAACCAAGCCCGATAAGACTCCTTCTTAAGCCTGGTGGCTCCCTTCACCTCTGGTGTCCACCATTTGGTTCGGGGATTACCACCACGACAGGCACCAACCACCTTGCGGCCACAGCTCAATGCAGCAGCTTCAGCAATGGAGATGCTGAACATGGTCCATTCGGTCCCCAGTCTCCATCGGAATGCTATTGAAGCTGTGCTGGAGGTGTGCGTTGAAGATCTCGCGGACTGGGGCCTCTGCTAGGCGTTCCCAGCACACCCTCACTACGCGTTTAGGTGCACCAGGTCTGTCCAGCGTCCTCCTGATCCAACTCACCACCAGGTGGTGATCAGTTGACAGCTCAGCCCCTCTCTTTACCCGAGTGTCCAGAACATATGGTCACAGGTCTGGTGATACGATTACAAAATCAATCATCGACCTCCGGCCTAGAGCGTCCTGGCCGCAGTATCACTTAAAATCATGAACCGTTTAATTTCTTAATTATAAAAGGCGGTCCAGACTTGTTTTAAAGGCCTACTCTGTTATATCACTGTTCTTAGATTCAAATCTTTTTCCCTTCTAAAATAGAAAAACATCCACACAAAATATTCATCATCATCTTCATCTATCTTCCAACAGGACTAACACGCACAATATTATTTATATGTTTTAGCGAAGAAAAACAGCCAAATGTGTTTTTAGTTTGCAGTAGGCGGTATTAAAACGCCTTCCTGTGCCAGGCTCTTTGTAGGAGAGGCTGAGCAATTATTGTATGCTCCAAAGCAAAGCACTGGCTATTGGCCGCCCCTCTCCGTGTTGCCCTGGCAGTGCTGCACTGTTATTGATAAAGTTGATAAAGAAATGCTTCGGCATGCACCTGACAGATTAGACCTGAAATCCCTGGGGTGCAGAACAGCTGCAGCCAGACAGCATACACTAAGTCCCCCGACAATCAGCAGCTTACAGAAAATGTCTGGCTCAAGTGTGGGAACTGGGAGGAATGTAATTTTCGGTAGATTTGTTTGCTTTGGTTTGTCTTGTTGCTTTGAGACAAGTTTAAGGTGGATCCAGAAGCTGTCAGCTGAAAAATTAAAGCTTTTTTTTAAACAGCTAAAACAGGACTGATAGGACATAAACAAGTGTCATTCAAGAAACTGGCTAGTTCCCAACACTCCGAAAAAAAGTGAAGACTAAACAAAATTCCCATCACATTCCAGTCTATGATGAAGGCTCTCACATGCAAATAGATTAAAGCCATTTGATTAGTCCTGTAAGTACACATATCTACACACCTGTGCGGGATCTGTTGAAGCTTTGCTTTAAGCTCCACAGTTAGTGGATTGATCCTGCTCTGTCAGCGTATGTTCAGGGAAAAAAGTTGGCAAAAAGTTGGAATTCTGAGTTCATGTGCAGATCATAAATACAAAGTAAATATGAACATTATCATCAAAATATAAGCTGCAGCAGTCTAGTAAACAGTGGCACAGATTATAAGGTCATTACAAATTTTTGTATTTCACATCCCATTAGGATTTACGTCAATGTGTTGTAATGGCGTAAAACTGCAGTTCGTGCATTTAACACATTTTACAGTCCACACAACAAGTTAAAAACAGTCTGTGTTGAAAAGCAGCTGCCTTCAGATGTTCGTGTGTTAAATCTATTTAACTTCACAAACTTGAACCTCTACAGAGCATCAAGTAAAAATGATTCAATTTCACTTGTGGGTAGAAATCCAATTAATCTACACCGGTCTATATATTTGATAGCTATTTCACCTCATCCAAAGTGTCAGTTTAATGGCATGGTTATGTAACTATTGTAATGCCCTCACCAACCAGTCTGATTAAGCTACAGTATACTGGGCCAAAGTACAGGCTCAAGAGACAGATGCTAAAATGCGCAAGATTAGTGAATAGCTGGAAGGTTGTGACACAAAGTTAAAGAAAACACAAATGAACAGCTTGAAAGATTCCATTTACCAAACACTGAAATAAAATAAAAGAAAATATTGCCATTCTGCCGTAGCGCTCTTACACTGGCATATGTGTTAAATCTGAAAAATGAACAATGCAACAAAATGGCCACAATTTCATAAGAATAATAAAATTTAATAACACTAAAATTCTCTTTCTTAATTTCATTAAATTCTGTACAAGTCAGTAATTATATACTCTGGCAACTGAGCAAATATTAGTTATTACTGCATCACTGCCTGTTTCTCCAGATAGAAAAGTATTTAGTCAGGTGTTAAGTGAGTTTGCTCTCTGTGGGTGTACCCAGTAATAACAGTCATCAATAGAATGTGGGATCTGTTAATCTTACCACATCCAAGTGTTTCACCAGGGGGAAAGATGGAATGGGTGTGTTCCTTCTCCAGTGAATGGAATGATCAGACCGTTGGGCAGTTCGCCACGTCCTTCAGAAGGTATCAAAGAAAACCCACAACAATAAAATACTAGTAATTGCATTGGTTCATGTATTTTTAATTACATCAGGCCAATTAACCTTTTCATCTAATAAGCACTGTTTTAGTGATTTTACGTTAGTTATGAACTATCCCATGGAGTGTTTACAACATTAGCTTTTTTTTGTTTTTTAGCACTTTTCAAACCATGAATTATCATTTAATGACCATGAAATCCACTTGTTTTTGTATGTTAAATCATCTACTGAAATTTATTTCAATATAACAAACTCCCTTTCTCTCCCCAGATATCTTACTTAATACATTTTGTGGGCTTTCTGTGCACATTTTTACCTCTCGCAAAAAACTGAACATATTTTTAAGAAATACGTTTTACAGAACACATTTGGTACTACAATAGCCTTTTATGTACAACAAAACAGAGCTTTAGCTAGCTTTCAAGATGAAATTCTCCTATAGACCCCCAAAAATATGTCCTCCATACTGTACATGCTGTACACATGTATACAGCACAGTAGTGATTCAGCATCTTCAATTTGCACAACACAAGAAAAATATACCCACTTAGATATTAGATAGACATGCCAACGCCATAACGTAGCGGTAAATTCACTCTGACAGACAGCTTCCCCACCTCTCAGTCACTTATACTGTTACTCCAGAACACTTCAAAAAAAAGAGGACTTATTTTCACTCAGATTATTTTTCTTAGTTACTTCTCTGCTTCTTTTTGTTCCGTGTGCTGCAGTGCATCTCTGCTTCTGGCTGCCCTGGCTCCTGCTACATGCTAGGAGAGAGGATGCAGCCTTCACTCCAGTAGGATTTACCAAGAGGTTAACGTGGGCCAGCATGGTGTTCTGACATATTCAATTAATGAGCAATTAAATATGATAGGCAGGTTAATACACAATGTCAAAGACGTTACTTGTAATTTTTCATGTACTTCCAGCAGACAACACCCATACACTCGCTCAGTAATAAGAACATAATGACATCACATGACTTTTAATGTATGGATTTTTCCTCCTCATGCTCAAGGTGCAGATATAACATTGCCAGCATGGCACTTCAGCTTCTAGGCAGCCCTACAGCAGAGGGGTGAGTGAAATGGAGTAACGATTTTTAATTGGCAGAGAGAAAAAAAACATACATTTGTGGCACAGGGATATGGACAAACATACAAGAAAGACACAGCAGGAGAGGAAGATGAGACATTGTTGTCAAAGGTAGGGATTGCTGAGCAAATGACATTTTATAAACTGGAAATTAAAATCTTACTCATCACATCCTAATCATCATTTTCCTATATTATATAAGGTCTTTTGTGAAACATCTCATTATAATTATGTACTATTCAAAGATTGCATAAAATGATGTACCAGGCTGTTTACTGCAAGCTAAACTGTACTCACACGAATGTTTAGGGTCAGGACAAAAATGTAAGTTACAAAACAAACAACGGCCCAAAAAAGTCAGGGGCTAATATATTTGGGTTCTTTATTTCATGGAAAACTAATTCCCAGTGACATAATGAGAAATTAATGTAAAGTTCCTGTGCTCCATTTAGCATTCAGAGTTATCCAGGAGCTATTTATTAAGAAAGTACCTGCAGGTTCACAGTTCATGTAGAAACTCTGCTGAGACAGCTGGTACACTTTTTCAGATTCAGTATGATTCAGTATCCCGCAGTCTGCTCTTAGTTTTCTCAGCTTTCTTAAGGATTTACGTGTTAGCTATTTGTTCCCACCTACCACTGAGCTTTTTCATATGGTTTGAACACCAGAGGAGGTAAAATATAACAAATAGGACACACCAATCCATCATACTTAGCTAATGAAAGATGAAAAATGATTTCTTTTAATGCAACCCTCCACTGGTTACAACGTGGCTCATGAATACAATGCACTCGCTTTGTGTTTGCAGTATGTGTTTGACCTATAAGTGAGCAGTGATATCCACAGTCCCAAAAATCAAGCAGTGTAAGACGCTCAATGCTGGGTTCCCGATAGTGTTAGGGCATGTGGCCCAAGAATCCAGGTGAAGGTTGGGCTTTTGTGGCCAAGCAATTAGGTGGCAGGTGTTGTGTGGTCTGGCAGGAGGAGCCTGGGCTGTGTGCCTGTGGGCACTGATTGACAGATGGGTAAAAGAGTGAACCCTGTCTGGAGAATCTCCTGCCGTTTGATGGATGGGGATGTGACTGAGGAGCACCAGCGCATATTTGGATGCAGCCTATTAAGACAAGAGGCGAAACTTGTGCCATACAAATAGCATTTATGCACAACCACTTTTTAACCTTGTACATGCAGTATGTTTCATCTGTGATCCCCTTCTATCACTGAGCTAATACAGAACAAGAAGATTTCTTCTTCCAATCCTCTTAATGTGTAAAACTGGTGCTAGAATTAGGTTGGGTGGTTAATCTACTGTAAACTGGGCTTCAGACTTGTAGCCTTGTTTGAACTAGGATTTACTAGTCTGGGGAAAGATTTTACCCGAGAAACACTTCTGGCAACATCGTGTTTTCTGTCAACCATAAGAGACTTTCTCTCATCCATTCATCCAGATGTTCAATCATATTCGTCATAATAATGCGTGTACAAAAACACTCAAGTGCACTACATTTGGGTCACCTAAGGGTTACTGCCTGATAAAACAGAAAAGTCAACATTTTCTGCAGCTGTGGAGTGGAGCTGCTACTTGGACAGCTATGAGACGGAGCAATGTCTCCAGGGATGGGATAAGTATTCCTCAGCACTGACACTGCCATTTAGCTATAATAAATAGTTCTTTGAAGTAACATGGTTTTGTTTACACATTTGAGGGGTTACCTGTATTACTTTCAGCCTGATATTTAAAAAATTTAATTATGTAAGTCCTCCAACCGAAACAACCATACAGGAAGTTTGTCACTACCTTTTAATAAAGACCCATAAGAGATGGAAGCAGCACATGATAGCTGCCACTGCTGAACATGACTGTCCCTTTATAATATTCTGATGTATGTTACATGCAGCTTAGGTTTAGGCAGAAAAACAACTTGTAAATAAATGTGTGTTACATTTTTTTGTCCTTGTGGCTGATTTGACAAAGACACTCATCACAACAATTACACAGTTGTGATCTTGTCAGTCCCAGACAGAAGGTCTCTCAGCAGGTTTCCAGCAGTTCACCTGTCTCCTGACTTGAGTAGCGGCACCTTGATCAGGAAACCCAACAGATGGGGATTCCCCAGGTGCACCTGAAAGGATATAGAGCAGATGAGTCAGTATTATTAATTTATCCTTACTTCATGAGCAGTGTAACCATTTGAAAGCACTATTTCATTGCACTCCCTTATATGCTAGCTGAAATAAGTCTAACCTGTACTCTTGATGAAGTGGCTAGTAAGCACAGTGGCTATTTTACCTTTCCTAGCATTCTGGGGTCCCTGTGCAGGACCTTTTCTGCAAAATCTCCACATTTTTAAAATAGAAAAATCACAATTTTCCTCCGTCTTCTCCTATCTGAATTGTGGGCTCAGCTGACTGAAACGTGTGTTTTCCCCATCCAATCCCAAAATTTTTTTTTTAGATCAACTGTGTTAATACAGTATGTCAAAATGAAAACATAACTGTAAATTCAGACACGTGAGGTTGTGCTGAAAACAATGATACTAAACAAGGCAAAGTAAATAACACACAGAGTCGACTATGAAATCTGAGCAGGGCAGATAGTAAACCACACACACTGCCTCTATTAAAACTAATAATAGTAATTCATTCATTACACAGATTAAATTAAAGTGAATTAAATAAAATTAACATTAAACAAATGGACTCACATATGGATGCATTTTAAGGAATCCATATGTCATTTAACATGTCATTTTATCTTCTTCTATGAAGTCTTAATTTGGGTGTGTAGGCAAACGGTTATCTAAGGAGTAAATGCCAGACTCGGATTCAAACCACTGGTTAAAATTGTGTGATTGTAAAAATTTCCATTTCACTTTGAGAATAGTTTCTTGTTTGCCTGTATTGAAATATTTAAAGGGAATTGTGATACCAAATTAAGTCACTTTCAAGCAAGAGGCAGCAAGAGGGCATGCTTGCCACCTGTGTTCATGTCTTTTACAGGTCAATACTGTTAAGACACAGTGAAAATACAGACACATAGAAAGACATCATCTACAGTAATCAAACATATTAATAGATTTATAGTGTATAATGTGGAAGCTATTAAAAAAAAGCACAAAAAACATGTTTTTTAATTGCGCTTTATAGACAAACCTAAAGAACTAACTCACTGTTTCACTCAATTCAGCAGTCACGAGTTTCTGCCACATTTGGCTGTAATATTGTTTCATAAATCTAATTAAAAAATGTTGTTCATTGGGGGCAAAGCTTGTTTAATTATTAGATGCTGCACAACCCTCTTTGGATAAAAGTCAGGACACTACATAAAATATATATAAAAACAAAAAGCAATCAATTTGAAACTCATTAAAACCCTATATCTTCTACGTAGACAACAAAACACGCATCGAAAGTGAGAACCTTTTGTTTAATTGTATATATTAATTTAAAAAGGTGATGCTGAATTTGATGCCAGCCAATTTTTTAAAAAGTTGAATCTGTGGTGATAAAAGACCAGAAAAGTTGTGTGCTAGGAAAACATCAAATGAAAGAACATTGCAGAAGCTTATCATGCTACAGATAAGGAAGAGTTTACCCTCTTGCTTCCCTTCTCTGGGCTAAGAGATCAATAACTTATTGGTTAATAACAAGTTATGGACAAGGTTAAAAACCCAAATTAAACTATGGCTACTGGGCCATCAGGCAGCAGAGTTATTTTGTAGAAGAAATCCACTTGCACTTGCTCAGGATCACTTCTGAAAAAAGGGAAAGGGAAGGTCTCGCTAACAATACAAAACCAAATTGTGTGCATATTAGAAGAGCATGACTCTGTAGGACAAGAAATGACTGCAGTGAAAAATAGGGCAAGGGGAACGACAAACAGTTGAAATTTTATAGCCAACAATAATAGAAAAAAGTTTGCTATAGATTTGACTGTAGCAAACCTTCTGCTGTGACTAGAACAAAAGTTTCTCACCTACTTTTTGTTTTGGGTTGGATTTTAGCCGGACAGTACGAGCAGTTACAGCCGATTCCAGTGTCCAATCACATTAATCCATGACTCATTTGTGTATTATGGCTCGTATCAGTGTGAGCAGAATCAAAATCTTTTGACCTAGAACTCACTGGATTAATGCTGTAAAAGCACATGACTGTATATCCACCACAATTAAAATTGATGAGCCCACTGTCTGAATAGGGCTTGCTGACTTTTTATTGATTTCTGCACCACTCACTCATTTCCTATATGCAGTGCAAGCCACTGATTCTTGTTAGTATTCCCCTCAACATCCCCTTTTAATGCCTTCTCCACAAGAAAACATGCAAGCAGCTCAACAGCCTAAAGAGAAATATTCATTATTTTATCATTGCTGGTGAAGGTCACTCCTGTCTATGAATCCACTATTAGCCGTGTCATTGGATATCAGTCTAGATTGAGACCATATTTGCAGACTGCCAATTATAAAGGCTAATATTTTTATTTGCATTTGCATAAAGCTGGGTTCATTATTCTCATTGAAATGTCAAGTTAGCTGACAGACATGCACACACTTATAATTTTATAGCTGCTGCATAGTAGGGTACACCATAATAATACTACTATGAATAAAAGTCATTTATGTGCTTTAGAGAAAGAACATTTCAAAATTTCAAGATATGGTTAAAATCGTGTCTTGAGCCACTCCTCCCCCTCCTTTTTTTAAAGTTGTCTTAAGCAATAGTTCTCCAGGCTTTCTGAAAGTATTACAAAGCTTTTCTTTGGACATTCCCTGCTTTATCACTCATTTTTAGGAAAGGGAAACAAGGAGAAGAGGCTGGCAAATTACACAAGAACTGTGGAGGGCTGAGTCCAAATTTGAGATTTTTGGTTCAAATCATGAAGGAGGTCAGGAGAGAGGCACAGCAGTGAATTTCTACAGCCATCTGTACATTGCAGCGGAGGCTCTGTCGTGATTTGTGGCTAGATGTTCAGCCAGTTAAACGCAATCCTAGTTAAAATGTATCTATTTTTCATAGGAAAGCATAAAGAAATGTGGGATGGCTCAAGACTTTTGCATTGTAGTGTCCACCAAGCTGATCAGATGCAATATGGGTATCCAATGTTTTTTATAAAATCAACACCTGTTGAGAGAAAAAAAGATAAAGGATTCATTCTCAATGACAAAAACAAAATCAAGACAATCGTAAAGTATGCTAAAATATCTCCACACACCAAACACGTTTTTTTTCTGTAGTGGTTCCCAAAGTCATCTTTGTAGAGGATTCTTTCTGAAAAGACTACTAGAAAAATTGATATAATACTGTTCTCTACCAAAACAAAAAATAAATAGACGTTCTACTTTTGGAAGAGGTGAGAGCAAGCTGATATTTAAGAGTGTTTTTTCAGTAAAAACAGAGGTGTCACTGGTGCTGCACAGCTGTTTGTTTATATTCTCTCTCTCGGTTAGAAGCATTGGAAAAAATATGTTTTCATCAGCACCCCAGAAG
Source organism: Mchenga conophoros (assembly GCF_057382185.1). NCBI lineage: Eukaryota > Metazoa > Chordata > Actinopteri > Cichliformes > Cichlidae > Mchenga > Mchenga conophoros. Next base: position 51,844,811 of record NC_140532.1, read on the forward strand.
GGATAGTAAGCAAGTGCTATCTCACACAGACACATTCCCTTCATCAGGCATAAATTTAACTATGGTACAAAAACGATTTCTGGTGTGTAAATGAATGCCTCCCGTACCTTAGACGCATCTTCGACAGGCGTAACAATTGCTATCAAGCCCCAGAATCACCCTAAAAGACTCTAAATTAACCGAGAACACATTGCTCATTGCTTCATCTCCACATTAAAGGCATCTGCAGCATTTGCAGTAATTTTGTGTGATGAGGGGTTTTTTTTGTGTTTGTGTGTGTGCGCGTGGTCTGATTGCTCTCCGGATTAGTTGCGCTGTCTCTGTTTCTAGCTGTTTGTCCCTTCATCGTCATCTGTTTCCTCGAACAGATCAGTGCAGATTGGGTCCAGCCTTAATCTGAGAGGTCCACATTGCTAAGGCAGCTGCTGGCCGACCAAGAGGTTGGCACTGCTGCCACCTTGTAATGACCAGGACAGCTGGCGTGGCACAGGCTCGCATCGCAGTGGTCGAAGACAGAAGTGTGCCTCTGCCATCTCATAGCAATGAGTATTACTCTGAGTGCCAAAACTTTTAGTTATACCAGATTTGCTAGGAACGCATTTGCCATTGTGTTGCGCATAAATCTCAACTATATGGTTAACTATTATCATACTTAAAGTACTATTACAGGTACAAATGATACATTTCCTCATTCCCAACTTTCTTTATTTCTCTTGCTTTCATACGGCTCCTCTTCTCTCTTCTTCTCTAGCACAGATTCTCTCTTGGAGTGTGCTGCAGCAATGCTCACAGGGCTAAAATCTGGATGGATTACAGGGTCTAACAGATGCTTCTACTGTTTCCAATAGCTCCCCCAAATCAAGCAGAACGCAAATATGCATATGTGCACATTCTGGCCGGTATTTATGTTACTAGGGAGTAGTCACTCGAAAGCTGCAAATAGTGGAAACGTCTGTGGCGCTAATGCAATAGTAAAGCCATTTATTGGGGGGAAATTGTTTTACATACAGACTATCAAGTGGTCATGAAACTCCTTATTTCTTTCTCTTTTTTTCCACTGAAGCTTAAAGTCTCATGTGGTGGAAGCTGCTGAATGTGGCGAAAACACAATTGCAAAACTCAGGGCTGATCTTAATACTTTCATCTGGAGCCCCCTTCACCCAGCTCTCTGACAAGTCGGTCCGGCCAAACAATTTGTGAGAATCCTCAGTAATTCTCTGCTCTTCCTCCCTCCCCATCCCTTTCAACTTCTTTTTTCTCCCTCTGACAAAGAGTCACACTGAGGTTTCTACACAGCAAAACGGTTTGTTCGGCTTCTCTTAAAACTCATCTAGACTTCTTTTTTTTTCCTCAGGGAGGATACGCGCTCACAAAACGGCCATTTACTTAAAAAAAATACTAAACGGAAACACATAATAGCGATTGCACTTCCATGCATAATTTAAAGATTTGAGGGCACAGGAAATGGCTGCGCATTTTAAAAAAAAGAACACACCAAAACAGAATATCTTATTATACAATGTTTATGTCCTCGTTACAGCCCACTGATAGAGCCACTAAAACAGCAGTTAACAGCTTCTGTTCTCTCAAGGGTATGCAAAACTCGGACTCAATCGGTGATGTACAATAACAATACATAGAAGGCACAGGGTTGGAGCTTCAATTGATTGCATTTTTATGGTAGAAAAACTTTGTGGTTTTGTGGGCAGTGGGGTGCAAATATATGATGATGCTGTGATATTTTGCAATTGTCTCGTATAACCCCCACTTTTGCCATGTTAAAACGCAAAAGAGCACAGAAATCCAACCATCCATCCAGAAATGTCAATACAAAATGATGAAACTTGGAAATGAGAGATAATGTTTACATTGCGTTCTTAAATAAATACTGCACATGTCATGAGCTCGTGCCAAAAAAAAAGCAAAGCAAAGCAAAACAAAACAAAAAAACTTAACCATTGTTTTGGGAAGCAATTTGTAACAGATGGCTGGATGTAATTATTTTAGACAGAAGGAATGAGGGAGGCAAAATACAAACATACACAAGGAAATGAAAATATTGCTTGATGCTGAGATAGAATAGATAGGCCCTTTTTTCCATGTCAACAATATTTATGTATATGAAGATTAAATTAATTGAAATAGAAAATAGTCTAACGCTGAAACAATATAAAAGTAAAGGTGCCATGGTTAGATGGAAGTCATTATATTTCGGCTCTGGCTAAGCCAGGTTGATTTACAACATGCAATCACATCTGATTTTCTTTTTGTTTACCAAATGTGGCCAGTTTATTTCAACCATGTCCTTCTTACTCTGTTTTGGCATATTGCACCTGTATTTTTTTCACAATATTTCATGAGGCTTTTGTGTGATCATTTGTGTTCCAATCAGGGTTATAACCAAATGAGTAAAGTTCAGAACTTTTTTCTCTTATTGTGTCATGTTTAAGGTGTAGCACCTGTGCTCGGGCGACCCGCACCAAAGTCTACACTTTTATAGAGACAAAGTCCTATAACTCCGTTACAGTCAACACAACAAATTTTGTGTTGTGTACAAAATTGACTTTATTTTGTATTGCTTTATGTCTTTGGTTGAAGAAACTGTGTATGTATGGAAGATAAGCGTTGTATGAACAACAAAAAATTAATAAATCAAAAGATTTTCCCTTCACTTGACGTTAAAATAGCACAAAGGAAAAAGTTACACGCCCAGTGACTCTGGTCCTACTCTCATTCGTTCCTCATGCCAAAACCAGACAATACAACCAAATCATAACGATCATAACATAATTGAATCCCCATGTCTTTTCAAAGTAAAAGCCTACACAAAAATGACCATGGCCCACACCTGTGTGACTGCACAGCTGGTTACAGCCATGGTTCAAGTTACACTTTTAAGACAGTTCTGATAATGGCAGCGGTTTCAAACATGTAGACATTGTAGATTACTGAACCTAGAATTCAATGTGAAAACCTTCACTTTTTAAGTGGTGAGTGAGGAATGAAATCAAACTGTGCTTTAAAAGTACACTGGCTATAAGTCCATTTATTTAAAAAGACATAAATAAAAGGACGTGTGGTGAAATGAAACGTTTTTGGATTGTGGGCAGCATATTGTGCATTCCAGCATGTTGCTAAAATGCCTGAGGGTTCATGTAATGAACTGTCATAATGTGCGTGCCTGCTCGTTTCCTGTTTTTCTTGTCAAACACATATGAGGTATATTGGAACAAAATCTGTATCTGCAGACAAATCGGTATAATATACATAGCTAGACAGACAGAGTAAGCATCTTATACTGGGTGACATAATGGACTGCTTAAATGAGGGCAATAAGTGATATGGGAAATGCACCTTGATATTTGGTGAAGAAGAAAATGAGGAAAAAATAGTATGAAGTTAGTGAGGATCTCAGGAAAGAGAAACACCTGTTAAGTTTATATGAACAGCTGGTCCAGTGGCAACCTTGGGGAGCGTTGAAGGATACAGGCTTTGTGGGACTGTGTGCAGTTCTCTTGTAAACATCTACAATGTATTCATTAGCGAGTCTCAAAGCACAGAATACAGCCAATAAAAGACATGCATTTGCAGATATTAAAGGTTTTAAGCAGCACACATCCTAGAGTCGTATGCACAGATCTTCCTTTGGCCTCGTTCTCACATCTTCATGTGTGATTTCAATCACAGTCACTGTCTTAAAGCTGGTTATTTGAAAACTCTAAGGAGCTCTTTTATCGCAATTTTATGCCCTCTGTGAAATATGAGTCATTGAACACTAAGTTATGGAGAGGGTCAATTCAATCTTAAGGAAACTGCTAACAGTCAAATCATTTTTTTTCTCTAAAAATATATTTGAAATTATGACCTTTTAGACACTTTAAAGCACATGCTTTGAGGGAGGGCACAAGCACGGTGCATATTTGGAAAGCTAATCAGGTTGTCCTCCTGCCTAAGCTTAAACTCAGACCTATGGTTTGCAGGTTAACAGATCTTGATGTTTTAATCCTGTTCATCTAAGGTGCATCGCTCACCATCTGCTTACCATACCACCCCTCAAACCTTGTAGGCATATTAATTTCCTTGTAAATAATTTAATTTGTGCCTTCAAGAAACAGCGACCTTCTATTCATAGTCATGTATCTACATTTTATGCTAGAATAATTTAATTCATTTAATTAAATTTTAATCAATGCCTCTGGAACCCGACTGTTGTTTTCTTTGTTTTATTTTTCTTACATGTTTTTTTGGTTTGCTTATTTTATTTTATGTGCTTTGTAGTAATATAACTACTGGCATCTTTGCAAATTCTGTGACTCATCTGTACTAATTGCACATAGGCGCTGTAATCCTTAAGCATTCTTAACAAACTTCCCCATTGATATTTGTGTTGCTTTTCTTTCTTCTTTCTTTTTCAGTTTCCGGTGGCATTTCTGTTCATTTTAGTGTTTGCATTTCACGGTGAGTTATTTAAGTCAGTTCCGAAGGCTGTAAGTGCTTGTATGTGCATAATGAAACCCTATATTTATAGTATCCCCGCTGCATACAAATATGTATCACAACATGTAGATCTAAAGCAAACAGGCAGAGTAAGTCTGCTATAAAGGCTGCTCTTCATTCCCCTGTGGAGGTTCAATCAGGTGTGACTCACGGTGAATAGGCTTGGAGGACAAATGGAATTCATAGTGAGCCGTCATGCTGACAAGCTTGTCATCTTCCTCCCCTATAATTGTCTTTCCGTGTCTCAGCAGGTCAGCAGAGATACGGCTGAAATCTGTAGTGTTGCATTTATGTCTCCCTGTCAAGTCCAAGGAAGGCTCTAAATAAGGGATTTTTATCATGTCTTTAGATCCTCTTTTGTCTTCAGATGCAAAAATTTATTGTGATTGTCAAGATTCACGGGTTCATGAGGATCACTGCTTGGTGCCAAACTTCACTCTTGTTAAAATGCATTCCTACCCCCTGTTGTTTTATTTTGAAACTTGAATTAATGGCTGTCTTGGCCATTTGGGATCAGCAAAACTGGGATGTAAACAGCGTTGACATATTACCCCCACATTTGTTATTAAATACTTGCCTTTCTTTTTGATATGTGTCAAAGGAAGTCCCATAGTTCATCCAATATCCAAAGTAATAGCAGCATTTATCCTCCTTTCTTTTTCTGTTTAGCTGCTAAATACTCCACCATGTTCTCCGGTATGCCACTAACAGTGCTAGAAGTCAAAACATGGGATGTAATAAAAAAAAGACCTGAAGTAGTAGAGCTTGTGTTTGCAACTGTTATTTGAGCCACTAAATATGTTTAAAATTTATTAGGGTAGATGAAAGAATAAAAATTTCTTGGCAACGCTTGAGTAGCATTCTTTTCTCCAGTTGGTAACCTTATGAAAAGTTAATCCGAAAGCATGTGCTCAAGATCTTTTTATGTGTGAACTTGGCCAGGGTGAATTTGTATCAAAAGGGCTGGAACTGGCTGCCAAATTCAAGTGAAGGCTAAAAGCATGAAGACCTTTCAAAGCTGAGCGGAGCCACCCCTGTGTAAGACCTTGTCTGTGAGCAGCATTGTGAATTGTGCTAAAAGCTTCAGTTGCAAAACAGAGTCAACTGGTTTTTCTTTTGTTTTGGTTTTTTTTTTTCCTGTATGTAATAATCAATAACAAGCTTCCCTTCCCTTGTGTCTATCCTTGACAGAATTATTAAATAAATAATAATATGTTGTAATATGAATTATAAATATGTTTTAACATATAAATATGTATGCACACACACATGCATTAATAAATCCTGCTTCACCAACATCTGATGTGATCTAATTATTAAGCTCAGCGACATCTGAGCCTGTATGGTGTTTGCTATGTGTTACCTGTTCTGACATAGACTTGGGTAGCATTGGCTGGGAACCCTTACTGGACATGTGTCCTTACAAGGGCTTGAACCAATAATCTAGTGTTTTGAAGACAGTAAAGTGGCCACTACTACAGCAGGTGTGTCCACTAGTGCCTAGAAAAGGCTGGCACAAAGGCTTTGATCATGGCAACACAAGAAATAATAATAATAATAACACATTTTATTTGAGGGCGCTTTTCAGAAACCCAAGGTCACCTTACATTTGCAGGCTGTGCAATTCCTGTCCTATCAATTGCAGTAGACTCCTCCCTTTATGGATTTGGGTCTTTATTATTATTATTATTATTATTATTATTATTATTATTATTATTAAAAGTAGAGTTTGACATAATATGTGTAAAATCTGAATGCATTCCTGCCCTCTTCATCTGCTTTGTTCTTAACACATTTTTTGTGTCACTTATGAAATTTGGTGGTGCATCAGAGCTGGACTGTAACACAACTGGTGCATTTCATCGTGTCTGTTTGTAAACATAAAAGCTCAAAAGGTTTTAAATGAATGATGCAAAGGTGTACAGTGGAGTCATGTTAACAAAAACATTAAAATTTGGCTTACATGCACCAAGATCTTCAAGGTCATCTTTATTTATCAAAAATTGACAAAAAAAAAAGGCTCAGAACTTGAAATGATTCTCATAAGTGTGGTGTGTAATGTGAACATACAGAATGTAAGATATAAAGATTTTAAACTTTGTATATGCTTTGTATGAAGCTTGTATGACCTCTGATATCCTTCGAGGTCAACAGATATGAAGGCCAGACTTATAATAATGCTGTATAGAGTTATTTAAAACGATGTTACTTACTGCCATTGTTTGTATTGACAACATATAGACATATAGGGAATGATATTTTGAGATTTTTACACAGTACTTTGAACCTCTGAACTTTGAACCTACTTTCAAAGTTAAAAAAGGTCATACTTCCATTAAAAGTATTCAGTCTTTAAAACTATCCTTAAAAATTCTACTGCCTTTGTGTGTATTGGCAACAGTTTGGAAATGATACGGATGTGGGGATTCTAAATATCAAATTGTAGTTTGAATCCAAAACACATTTGATCTCTGATCTAACGTTTTCATTTCACATCTGCATTTCTTTCAAGTTTACCCTAAAACATGTTATTTTTACTGCACTACAAACATCTTAAAATTAATTTGAAAAGAAGAAAGAACAAATGTATATATACAAATTACAATACTATTCCCTTAAAAGTAAATACTGCACAGAGAGGGAGCTGCCTTAGCGAAGGTTTGCACTATCTGAGTGCTACTTGAAAGTGAACTATGCAGTACAGAATAGAAAACACCTTACACAAGATGATTCATACACCAGTTGAAAACAGAAAATCCTAGTGGGTAAGTGTAAGTATAAGCACCACAGGGGTGCATCGATAACCAGGTTAAATAAATAAGCGGAATATTTTTTTCTCCTTTTACGGAAAATAAAAGAGTGTTCTGGTGCTGTTGTACTGACCTTTATTTAATTCAACTTGGATCTTCTTTTTTCTGTTTATAAACTTTTTTCTGAAATAGGGCATGTTAGAAAAAAGTTTGAGAACCATGCACTGGGGAGTTTCTGGAAAGGAAACAGAGATGTTGTCTAATTAAGAGTACAAGATATTAGTGTGAGTGAGAGAACCTTTGTATCCATCCAGAAAGGACTGAGAGATTTGCCAGCATGACTGACAGCTGTTGATGGTCCTGATTTGAGGATGACTAAGTAGGGTAGTTCAGAGTGATAGTTCAGATTGTAAGTGTTAACTTACAATGAGATGTAAGTCGTAATAGGTCAAACCCTAACTGTAACCCAAAGGCGTCTGTTTTTTATGTTCACAAGCATGTTCACACAAGTAATAATAATAATGATAGTAATAATGATAATAATGATAATAATAATATTATTAATAATAATAATAATGAGTCCTGTGGTAGTCAGGCGAGCAGGTGGAACAGACAGAAGGGAAGCTGAAGAAGAGCGAAGTGTACGAGGAGGTGTGTATGCATGGAGAAGATCAGATAAATATGCAGGAGCAAGATTATGAAGCACTTTAAAAGTAAGAAGCAGGATTTTGAAATTGACATGGAGGTGAATTGGAAGCAAGTGGGCTTTTTAAGAACAGGTGTTATATGTTCAGTGGATCTAGTTCTGGATATAATACGTGCAGCTATATTTTGAACTAATTGCAATTTATGAAGGGATTTATGAGGTAGACCATAGAGAAGAGAATGACAGTAATCTAAACAGGATGTGACAAGAGCATTGACAAGTATGGCGGTATTGTTTGGAGCGAGTGAAGGACAAAGGCAGTTAATATTATGAAGATGAAAATAGGAAGACTGAGTGATATTATTTATATGTGCTATCGAGGATGACACCAAGACTCTTAACCTGAGGGGAGGGCATGACAACAGAGTTATCAATGGATAGTGAAAAACGTCTAGTTGGAACTTTAGTCAGTTTTGATTTGGTGCCTATTAAAATAATTTTTGTTTTATTGCCATTAATTGCGATTTATTATTAAGAAAGTGAGTAAACCAGACCTTGATTTCACTTAAACAGTCAGAATGAGTGTGGGTGGGAGAGTAGCTGTGAGTTTGGAAGATAAGTAGATCTGGGTGTCTGTATAGCAGTGAAACTGGATGTTATGTTTTCTGAAAATGTTACCTAGGGGTAGGAGATAGATGATAAAAAGTAAAGGACCCAGGACAGAGCCTTGGGGTACACCGGAATTAACTGGAGTAGATTGTGATCTGTGAGTGAGTAACTAAACAAACGGCCAGAGAGATGCAAAGTAAGGCGAGTGCCAAACCATTGACGTTAATAAATGCTAATCTATGAAGAAGCATGCGGTGGGAGATAGTATCAGTGATAGATAGGTGATGAGTCCAGAGTCAGCTGCAAGCAGAAGATCATTTGTGATTTCTACGAGAGCTGTTTCTGTAGTATGAAATGAATGGAAGCCAGACTGAAACTGGTCGTAAATGTTATTTCCAGTGAGGTGTCTATGAACCTGTGCAGCCACTATCTTTTCCAGAATTTTGGCTTGGAAAGGCAAATTTGAAATTGGCCTGAAGTTATTTAGATTGGAAGAGTCTGAACCTTCTTTTTCAATATTGGAGTTATTATTGCAGTTTTAAGAGAAGATGGAACAGAACCAGATATAAGACAGGAGTGTATGATATTAACAACCAATGAGCCAAGAGAGGGGAGTGAAGTTTAACAAAATTAGTTGGCAGTGGATCAAGTTTACACGATGATGACTTTAACTTAGTAATTATGGAAGATAGCTGAATAATTGTAGGTAATCCAAATTTGGATGACAGTTGTGTAGGAGAAAAAAATGCAGTTAGAACAATTGACCATATCACAAGTAGAAGGCAATTGTTTAGCATGATAAATAGCTTCTTTATAGTGCTGCATATGACTGAGATACATGTCCTTATGAATAGTAAGTCCTGTTTTCCTGAACAGACGTTCCGGGCGGCATCCAATAGCTTTAAGTTGGCGAAGTTCAAATGAATACAATGGGGCTGAACGAGAGAAGGAAAAGTAATCTTCCAAATGACATGCATCAAAAACTACTCATGTTTTTCATTATTTTTAAGTCAGGTTTGATCTCCAAATGCTACAATTAGTGTCATCACCTATGACAAGTAGGACTTAAGGGTTTAAATTACAATAAAAAAAAAGACCTTCTCACAATCACAAAATGTCAATGTTCTGTCAACTTTTCTCATAAGAATCAGATTTCAACACTTTTAGGAAAGTACTTGCAGGAATAAGTGACTACTGCTATTTGTGATTTATTGAATAACCACCTCATCGCCTTCCAACTTTTAAAAGCCATATATGACTGAGGTGCATAGTATTAAATTTAAACTGCTTTATTCTTTAACTGCATTACATAAAAGTTAAATACCATATATAATTCTGCCTAATATGAGTCAAATATCTCCATCTTAACAATTTGTACCTCTGGGTGTCATTGTTAGGGTCGAGTCTATTATAAACCTCGCTAAAGACTTAGGTGCACAAAAGTCTTTAATCTTCTAATGAAAAGGTCGGTAACATTACACTGACCACTTCCCCACTGTCCGGCCGTGGGTGCTTTTAACCTCTCTCTCTTCTTCTCACCTCTTAGTTTTTCCTCTTTCTTCCCCCTCTGCTTTCTGAGGTTTTTCCTCACTGCCAGTCTGCAGCTCGCTCAGATGTTACCCCCTTTGTACCTTTCTATAGAGCTGTGTTCATATGATGGCTTGTGATCTTATGATGAAATGAATCCTAAATGTCTTCACTCTACAGAAGCCTGGGATGCCTCTCTATCTGTCGCTCAGTCTCTTTCTCTCTCATTGGATAGTGTGTTTGTGTGTGTGTGTGTGTGTGTGTGTGTGTGTGTGTGTGTGTGTCTGTCTATGTATTGGGGGGAATGATAATGGCTCACAGCTGTGCATCATCAACGTACGATCATTGCCTCTGCAATCTCTGTTAGAATAGATGCCCAACCTGACAAGTCTTGACAAGGCTTTTCTAATTTCAGCTACATATTGTTGCTGTCAGGTTTCTGAGCTGCTGTTTTACAGGCCATTTAACGTTGCATTATGTGAAGATGCTATCTTTCCCTGACTTCAAGAACATAGGTGAAATTGTGAATTATGTTCAGGCATAAATAGTATTCTAGGTATTCTCAACACATGCAAAAAACGAGAGAGAGAGAGATGCTTAAAACAGCTTAAAACTAATGCCAACAATTGTGGTATGGGAAATATTCCTTAAATGTCTTCCAATCGAGATTAAATTACACATAACATCGATCTTACATACCATAAAACTACAAGGTAACAAGAAATTTCTTTCAGTATTTGTAAATACCATATACGCTGATACCTTTCAGGAAAAGAAAAACATAACATTAAACACAGGTTACTGTAAAATTGGCTTCTGTTGAGTCAGACCTAAAAACTTAACTCTTCTGAAAATCATTTTGCTTGATGTCCCATTGTCTCATTTAGAAAACAGTCAACACACTGTAAGGGCATAAAAATGTTTTAGTGACCACCTGGATTAGGGAAAGTTTTACGCAGGCAGACTCACGAGAATTTATGACTTCCACCAACCATTCTTCACCTTTGTGGTCTTGAAATGTTAAACATACAGAAGCTGGATTTCTACAACCAAGTGGTGCAAGGAGCAGAGGAAATCTAACAGAGGTTTTTGGAGGTTTTTTTTATCTTGTCAAAGTCCAGGAAAGACAAGCAGCTGAATTCATGGTACATTGGTGAGCACATTTGTTTCAAAGAATTGTATTTTATAGAGACAGACCTACAGTACGGTAATAATTTTACTTTAATAAACAATTACATTGACATTATAAGGGAAATACTAAAAAAAACAGTACATGGTGGGGCGACCGTGGCTCAGGGGGTTGGGAAGCGTATCTGTAACCAGAAGGTCGCCAGTTCGATCCCTGGGCTCTCTGTCCTGGTCGTTGTGTCCTTGGGCAAGACACTTTACCCTACCGCCTACTGGTGTTGGCCAGAGGGGCCGATGGCGCGAAATGGCAGCCTCGCTTCTGTCAGTCTGCCCCAGGGCAGCTGTGGCTACAACCGTAGCTGCCTCCACCAGTGTATGAATGCGAGAGTGAATGAATAGTGGCATTGTAAAGCGCTTTGGGTGCCTTGAAAAGCGCTATATAAATCCAATCCATTATTATGGTAAAATGTTAATTTTAGGCTAAGTACTGTAATATTTTGACAAAATGTTGTTAGAGCGTAAATAGCATGCACAACGAAAAGCAGTGTTCATGCTGGTAAATCTAGCTGGCACCTGTCCATATGTTTTTGGATAGTGATACTTTTGCTAGATGCACCACCACAGTCTCTTGGTTTAACTGCACTTGTATGCAAACTTTTTATGTAAATATTCTCTTTTCTCATAAAATTTACAACTAAATAGAATCAGCAGTCCAACACAAACCATGAATGTTGTGTAATATGAGAAACAAAACACTACAATGCCAAACTTTGTAATGATCTGGTTAATGGCCTTCAATGAAACCATCATGAACTACAAAGTCAAAAGTTATTTCACTGTCCTGTATATACATACAAAATATGACTTCAATGTCTTCTGGAGGCAGAGGTTAGCACTGTAGTTACTGTAAAAGAAAACTACTGCTATAATAAATTGGTGTAAAAATACAGTAAATGTACACTTTCCCCTACAGACAGTCATTTCCTTCTGGTTGGATTCAAAGAGCGAGGTCAGACTGAGGTTATCATCATTTTTCTTACATATTGATCAGTATATGCTGCTGGGAAATTAGAGGTCAAAAGGTGTCTAAGAAAAACAAAGGTAAATACTAAACATGACAAAATGTGGAGAGAATGTTCCTCCACACCCAAAAGCCCTCCGAGGGATTAGTTAACCAGTGTAAATTACGGTAAAACTTGTGAAATGACATGGGCTCTGAGACCAATTAGGTTCAAGGCCTCCAGGCATCGGTGAATATATGGCTGCTGCACCTCCTGAGAGCATGTTTCAGGTCAGAGAAAAACAACATAGAAAACAAGCACAAACACATGACCACACAGAGGGAAGAAATGTTTTCTAACCCAATCTTTTATACATTATGCATGATTGTAATGAGGTGAAGTGATTTAGTGGCTCTCCAGTGTGTCACGTTTTTCATCCATATGTGACCATTACTTTTTTTTTTCCTTGTGTAGGTCCATGTATTATTTTACAAAGAAACTGTATTATTAATTCATCCTTAGAATCCTTCACAGCCTGTGATATTGATCATGGAATAAGAGGTCCAATTGCTTGTTCAAGCACATTTCAGTACCATCAAGGGGACTTGAGGAGATTCCTTCTTTTGAAATGTTGTATTACATTACAACATTTGTTGTCAGGAGAAATACAAATACAGGCTATAACAAATTGCATAAAAGCACATTCAAAGTATTAAAGCAAGCTGAAACATCTTTGCCCTCTACATGCAATTTCAGAATGCTGCATTCAGAACAGATGATGGTCTATTTGTTAGCAGCTACCTCACTCACTCACTTTTTAGCAACACACTTCAGAAACTGCTGTCACTCGATCGTGTTGCTGGATCGTGACTCAAACAGTTGGCAGTTCGTCTTGTAACCGGAAGGTTGCCGGTTCGAGCCCTGGCTCGGATAGTCTCGGTCGTTGTTTTCCTTCACCAAGACACTTCACCTACCGCCTACTGGTGATGGCCAGAGGGGCCGATGGCGCGATATGGCAGCCTCGCTTCTGTCAGTCTGCCCCAGGGCAGCTGTGGCTACAACTGTAGCTTGCCTCCACCAGTGTGTGAATGTGAGAGTGAATGACTAGTGGAATTGTAAAGCGCTTTGAGGGCCCCAAAAAGTGCTATATAAATGCAATCCATTATTATTATTATTATTATTACCTATTACAACTACAAGTATTGACATAAAAGTCTTTTTTTTAAGTATATATAACTGGGTCATACACAGTTATAAAATATCAGGGAAGATTTTAAAGAAAATGAAATTATGTGTATAACCTACTATTAAAAGATTAATGCCTGCACTAGGAGCTACATGACTGTGAATTAAGTACACTGAGACAGGAGAGAAAAGTACTGAGAAGTAAACTGATTGGCCATTTTATGAAGATTTATTGAATAAAAAAAAAGTAACACCAGCATTTGTCTGTAAGAATAAATTAGCAATTTGCCAGAAGCAGGTGGGGGAACCTGGAGAAAAGATTTTTCTTTGTGTACAAGCTGCAAGAAGCTGTCGTGTACTGCCACTCGGAAGATGCTTCACTAGCTACATAGCTCATTTACAAGCAGAATTTGAATGAATCTAATCAAAATCACCCCCTTAAATATAATAATTGATAATATTTATATATAACATTATTTGATGTCTTCTACCCTTGATGTGTACCAGTCCAGCATACTGACTCACTATAAAAATCATCACATTACTGCAAACTAATGCACTAAACTACCTGGTATTTCACAAGCTACCTTTAAGTAACACAGTATTGCTATATTTAGCTTAATTTGCAAGGTTTTTCATAGAAGCATAATTCAGAAACATGCTGTGTATAGATCCAATAACTGATAAAACATTCAAATATGAAATAAGGTATTAGATACAAGTGTTAAATTTCAGGTTTGTTAAATTTATCTCGCCTAACAGTACTTACTTTTGAAAATAATCTCTCGTTCTTCTCCTGTCCTGTCTATCTACATCTTTCTCCATCTCTCATAGCATATATCTCTGATAGTGTCAGAGCCAATTTAATCTGTAAATAGTGTAATAATGCTCAGTGTGTGGCAAAAAATGTTGCCCGTCTGTTGTCACTAAGGAGAACCTGCTACAATATCCTTTTCCAGGCTTGACTAAGGTCGGGATGTGAGTAAATGTAAGTTCTAGACACCGGTTGCTGTCTAATGCAGATCATCATTTCTACTGCGACTACAGGAGCCTGTGAGCACTTTGCATAAAAAGTAACAAATGAGATGCCTAATGAAGAAATCATTTTGCTTTACGAGATATACTGCAATCCCTGCAATCCATCCCTTCTAAAAAGCTGTCAAGCCAGAGAATTCAAAAGCTAGCTTAAGCAAATCTAACAATTTAACTTAAGAAATAAAATATTTGAAAATCCCCTACCTTTATGTAACGCAATAGCAATAACTGACTCATTATTGTCAAAAAAAAAAAAAAGTCTGGGAAGCCATGCTAAGCCAGATATGACCACAAAGCAACTGAGGTTCAAACAAAGTTGTCTTCATTTTATATGAAATGCAAAAGAAATATAAACAAAGAATATAAATTTGACATCAGTCTGACAAAGACAGAACAGAATACTGTTAATCCCAGCTGTAAAACACCAGACTTTGAATGAATCACCACGTCACAGCTGAAGACACTGTGTGGTATAACAACGCCAGGCCACACGAGAGTCTTAGACAAGTGGCTTACATAGGTCAACTTTCATAATTGTCTCAGGGACCACTGTGACCCATTTAGTCCCACTGTGTTAATAACGTTGACCTTTATTGGTTTGACGAATCGCTTAAAGTGCACCCATTCATACAATATAAAGCTAAACTGCTGTCTAGAGTCACCAGCAACCAACAAGTACTGTATGCAGGAATGTTCCACCTGTACCACCTAATCAACAATACGTTTAATTACGATATCATGAATTCCAAATCAGGACGGATAATTGTGAACAGTTCTCATTAGATGATTTTATTTTCGATGTTTTTTTTTCAGTATGGTTGCAACAGAGCCCCTTTAGGCCTGCCAGGCTTAAAGAAATGTCTGCTGAACAGAACACCTGAAAGCAAGGTGGTATATACTGAACAAACTGAGCAGTGCCTTGGAACACTTTCCCTAAGACTTCAAAAATAAGCCTTGGCTTTTGACGTTCACTAAATTTGAAAAAAAAGAAGAAAAAAAAAGTGAGGTGCCAAAGACACAAACCTACATTAGCAACTACCTGCATTATCAGAGGAGGAATTATGCTCTCCAGAAGTTATATTGTTCATGGCCACGTATTAGGCACTCTAGTAAGAGCCCTGACTTCAAAGTCAGAGTGTGAAAATTACACAAAAGTGTCTTCTGAGCCACAGCATTCTGGCAGCTTTTCAGAAGCAAAAAAGAAAGTGTATTTTGCCCTATTTTATCCACAAAAATTGTAAAAACATAGGAATTTGATATACCTGGAAGTTGAGAGTTGGTTAGTTATTAGTATTCTGAAAGTGATTATAAGATAAGAAGCTAGAGCCTTTCAAATCATCCAGGTAGCTAATGCTTAAAATATGCTTTATAACTGATTCACACTATGTGAAAGTCTGACAACAACCTGCATTAGCCATATACCATCTTTTCAGTTGGTTTTTAAAATATATCTCGGGACACTGGACAGTGGATCATAAGTGGGCGGCTAAAACACACCTGTTTCTGTACTATTACGATATATTACTGTACTATTACAATTTAATTAAAGTGTATCACCTCTGCTAAAGGTCAAACGGCTTGTTATTCTGTGATTCATCCAACACTGCATTTATTTGGCAATGGCTTACAAAGAAAAGTATTTTCATAATTAACATACATATACAGTGCAGTAAAAAGTATTTGCCCCATTCCTGATTTCTTACTTTTTTACATATTTTTCACACTTCATATTTCAGACCTATATACAAAATGCAGTTTTTGAATGATGATTTCATGTATTATGAGAAAAGAATAACATACAAATCTGCTTGGTCCTGTGTGGAAAAAGCATTTGGCTTCAGGACGACTTGCTGTAAGTATTGGAACCATGAATTCTGCTCTCTACCAGAAAATCCTGAAGGAGAATGTCCAGCCATCAGATTGTGCCATGAGGGTCAAGCACACTTAGATTATGCAGAATGCAACTATGATCTTAAACACACCACCAACACCATCTCTGAATGGCAAAAGAAAAAGAAAATGAAGGTTTCGGAGTTGCCGGACTTAAATCTCATTCACATGCTTTTGTATGACCTTAAACATTCTGTTCATGCTTGAATACCCTCCAATGTGGATGAATTAAACAGTCTAACTTTCACAGACGTTCATACTCTGACTCATTGGAGAACAAGGTCCCAAGGGTGGCACAACCAGTTATTAGGCTCAGGAAGCAATGACTCTTTTTCACAGGGACAGGTAGATTTGGATAGTTTTTTTTTGTCTTTAAGAAATGAAATCCTCATTTAAAAACTGCATTTTGTACTTGGGGTATATTTTCCTTGTATTTGACACATAAAGTGTTTACACTACCAAAAATCTGGGGACAAATGCACAGACAAATGAGACATTTCAAAATCAAATGTTAACATTATTAAAGTGGCAATAGACAACTTAACCTTACCCCTCCCCTCGTGGCACTGTTTTGAAGGCTGGATTGCTTCTGTTTTAACATACTCACTAATATAAGCACGAGGTGATAAGCAAACAATGTTTCCACTTTCTATTTTTTGTCAGAACATTTTGCTAATCTTAAACGTTTCTTGCCAACTCAGTGTGACCTTTTGTTTAGTTCAAAAACTAACTGCAGAGAGAAAATGCCCACCTGTGCTTCCTCTGTTTTCTGTTGCCGGGTATAATCCTGTGTTAACCATTTTAGCTACCTGATCTATTTATCAATGTCTAAGAAAAAGAAAGAAAGAAAGAGAAACCCTTTTTTCCACTGGTTACACAGTCAAGCTTTCATTTTTTCATATCTGTGAGAGCATTTCAAAATTATGGCAAAAACAAAAAGGAATAAAAGAAGAACAACTCATTAACCAGTATCTTTCATCTCCCAGTGGAGGATCCAACCATTGTCATTTTGTGGGAATTATGATTAGACGTGATAGGAGTCATACAATCTATCTGCTTAATCAATATGCATCATACATGACTCTGATGTCACATCATTAGAAAACAATGTCTGGTGTTCCTTTCACATGAGAAGACAAAAGGTTTTCTCATGCTTTATATTAATTTGATACTCAAAACACAGCATTTCAGGTTTCATACAGTATGTTTTCTCTTGATCTTATTTGTATTGTGTAATTGTCACTAAGCTCTGCATTAACATTGTGTTTTTGTGTTTGCATTTATCCTGAACTCTTTATTCACTCTCAGACAGTAGTTCTTTGAAAATGTGATTAGATGCAAGTAGAACTCATCAATCCATGAAGATAAGACAGCTGCCCTAGAGCTGTGGATTACAGCCAAATGAATCAGTCTGTGGTGGAAAACAGCACCAAGTAAGTCAACCCACTACCCATTTCTCCTTTGCCAGCTGAGAATGAGTCATCTGATACTGATGCTTCTCTATCCCCAGCTAAATCTTTCTTGTACAGCCACTGGACAGAGATCCTCAAATGACTCAGTCAGAATTCGAGCAGGTATATTTGAAACCCTCTATTCTGTAATGTCTGTCTGTAAACCACACAGTGGAAGTCATGTCCATATTGGAGCACCCCACACATTGCGATTTATAGCCAGTGTCTACTCTGAGAGCCAGCGTTGGCCTCCAGGGGGCACTAAGCAAAAACTTCTGGCATACTAAAGGGTTCCTACATGACCCATAAGCCATGTAAATTTTGCATGGCTTATGGGTCTGACAACATAGTGGTCCCACTGCACTCCTTTGTGATCAATATTAATTGTGTTATTGTAAAGTTACCAATGAGCCAGTGAGGAGTGCCACCTGTATATTGTCTGGACCCCTGTGCAAAGGTGCCCATTGATGTTCATCAAATATAGTAAATAGTTATAATTAACTCTCACAGTTGCCTGCCTCAAAGTGACCAAACGCAGCCCCAGAGATGACAAAAGACAAGGAAGACAAACAGACGGACAGAGATATGCACTACAAGCTAGAATGCAAGATAACCTGATTACTTTCACCACACTCCACACTCGTATTGTCGTTTTCTCTTTCCTTTCTTGACCAGATCTTTTGTGGGGCATTTAGGCTGTGGATTATTCCTCATGATTTTATGGACTTTTCCTGTGCTGTTCCAAGACTGCACTCAAAAAAATAAGTCATTGGATGAACTCAATTGGACTGATGGCAGGTTTTCCACGTAATACATCTATTTTGGTCCAACCTAATCTACATACATCATGACAATTCAATTAAATTGAGTCAGTAGAACACAATTTCGTAAATACTGCTAAAATGAAAAAAAGTACATTAATAT